>NC_088233.1:43660886-43820886 GCF_036934945.1 Oncorhynchus masou masou
ATTCACAGTGGCCATCAAAAGATACACCTACTCAAGGAGCACAAGCCTGAGGTATGTAGCATAGCATACAAGATGTCTCAGAGAGTTATTGTAATATCAGCTTCAGTGCTAAACATCTATTTGTTTAATAGGTTATGTTTGTCCCACACAGTCAGGTTAGAAGCGTCTTGAAAAAGGAAGTGGACACTATGAAACGCTTAGAGTCACCAAACATCCTGCAAATGTTTGGGATCTGTGTCCAGGAAGTGAGCGGTGAGTGAGCTTCTTTTTGCAGTATGTGACATACTGTAGTTGCTGAACAAATAGGGGACTGGATACAATCAGAATCATCTTTATTCATCATGTACACCCGGAAATTGATTTTGTGAAATGGTGCTGCCACAGTAAACCAAATAAACAAGCAGAATATAGATGAAGAATTTACATGGATCCACATACAGTCTGTACACTATGAACAGCAAAAAAAAGAAACAAATAATTGTGCATGGTATGGATGTATAAACAAATGTACAGTCCATTATGTGTAATGGGGTGGAACTACATATGCAGTCAGTCAGTGGCAGAGGGAAAATTGGCAACCCTATATGTGCAAGAATGTGCATAGCGAAGTACAGTTACTGTATAATGAGCAAAGTAATCAGGACATAATATCAAATCTGTCACGCCCTGGTCGATATATATTGTGTTTGTCTTTATTTATTTGGCCAGGCCAGGGTGTGACATGGGTTTTTGGTTTTTGTGGTGTGTTTTGTCTTGGGGATGTATAGCATAGTCTATGGCTGCCTGAGGCGGTTCTCAATCAGAGTCAGGTGATTATCGTTGTCTCTGATTGGGAACCATATTTAGGTAGCCTGGGTTTCACTGTGTGTTTGTGGGTGATTGTTCCTGTCTCTGTGTTTTGCACCAGATAGGGCTGTTTTCGGATTTCGTATGTTTGTTATTTTGTTAGTTTCATCGTGTATAGTTTCCTTATTAAATAAAATGAATCACAACCACGCTGTATTTTGGTCCGCTCCTCCTTCCCACAACGAAAGTCGTGACAAAATCAAAACTTTATTTGTCACCTGTGCCGAATACAACCTTAATGTCACGACTTCTTCCGAAGTCGTTGCCTCTCCTTGTTCGGGCGGTGCTCGACGTTCGACGTCACCGGTCTTCTAGCCATCATTGATCCTTTTTTCATTTTCCATTGGTTTTGTCTTGTCTTCCCACACACCTGTTTTCAATCCCATTCATTACCTGTTGTGTATTTAACCCTCTGTTTCCCTTCATGTCTTTGTCAGAGATTGTTTTATTGTCAGTATAGTGTGATTGTTGTATAGGTGCGCGTCGGGTCCTCGTACCCATGTTTGGTTTGTTTGTACATTTATTGTTATGGAGCATACTCTTGGAACTTTATTAAAAGACTCCATTTTACACTCAGTTTGACTCTCCTGCGCCTGACTTCCCTGCCACCTATTACACCTATGCATGACACTTACCATGATATGCTTACTTACATGGCCCTTAACCAACAGTGCAGTTCAAGAAAGAGTTAAGAAAATAAACTAAAGTAAAAAACAAATTAAATAGTAACACAATAAAATAACAATAAAAAGGCTATATACAGGGGTACCGGTACCGAGTCAATGCAATGGGGTACAGGTTCATTCGAGGTCATTTGTACATGTAGGTAGTGGTGAAGTGACTATGAATAGATAATAAACAGCGAGCAGCAGCAGTGTAAAAAACAATGTAAATAATCTGGTGGCCATTTGATTAATTGTTCAGCAGATTTATGGCTTGGGGGTAGAAGCTGTTAAGGAGCCTTTTGCCTTTTGGTCCTAGACTTGGTGCTCCGGCACAGCTTGCCGTGCGATAGCAGAGAGAAGAGTCTATGACTTGGGTGACTGCAGTCTGACAATTTTTTTGGGCTTTCCTCTGACACTGCTTAGTATATAGGTCTTAGATAGCAGGAAGCTTGGCCCCAGTGATGTACTGGGCCGTACGCAGTACCCTCTGAAGTGCCTTACGGTCAGATGCCGAGCAGGTACCCTACCAGGCGGTGATGCAACCGGTCAGGACACTCTCGATGGTGCAGCTGTATAACTTTTTGAGGATCTGGGGACCCATGCAAAATCTTTTTAGTCTCCTGAGGGGGAAAAGGTGTTGTGCCCTCTTCAAGACTGTCTTGGTGTGTTTGGACCATGATAGATCATTGGTAATGTGGATATCAAGGAACTTCAAATGCTCAACCCGCTCCACTACAGCCCCGTCGATGTTAATGGGGACCTGTTCAGCCCACAATTTCCTGTAGTCCACAATCTGCCCATGACGCTTTGTTTGTTTGATGGTTTGTCTGAGGGCATAGCGGGATTTCTTATAAGCGTCCAGATTAGTGTTCCGCTCCTTGAAAGCGGCAGCTCAATCCTTTAGCTCGATGCAGATGTTGCCTGTAATCCATGGCTTCTGGTTTGGATATGTACGTACGGTCACTGTAGGGACGACGTAGTCAATGCACTTATTTATGAAGCCAAGGACTGAGATGGTATACTCCTCAATGCCATGGATGAATCCCGGGAACATATTGGATGAATTCAGGAACATATTCCTGTCTGTGCCAGTCTGTGCTAGCAAAACAGCCTTATAGCGTAGCATCTGCGTCATCTGACCACTTCCGTATTGAGCGAGTCACTGGTACATCCTGCTTTAGTTTTTTTCTTGTAAGCAGGAATCAGGAGGATAGAAATATGGTCAGATTTGCCAAATGGAGGGCGGAGGAGAGCTTATGCATCTCTATGTGTCGAGTAAAGGTGGTCTAGAGTTTCTTTCCTCTGGTTGCACATGTGACATGCTGGTAGAAATGAGGTAGCATTAATGTCCCCGGCCACTATGAGCGCCGCTTCTGGATGAGCATTTTCTTGTTTGCTTATGGTCTACAGCTGGTTGAGTGCAGTCTTAGTGCCAGCATCTGTTTGGGGTGGTAAATAGACGGCTTTGAATAATAAAGATGAGAACTCTCTTGGTAGATAGTGTTGTCCACAGCTTATCATAAGTTACTCTACCTCAGGCAAGCAATACCTCGAGACTTCTTTAATATTAGACATCGCGCACCAGTTATTATTGACAAATAGACACACACCCCTACCCCTCGTCTTACCAAACGTAGCTTCTCTGGCCTGCCGGTGCATGGAAAATCCCACCAGCTATATATTATCCATGTCGTCGTTCAGCCACGACTCGGTGAAACATAAGTTATTACAGTTTTTAATGTCCCGTTTGTAGTATAATCTTGATAGTAGGTCATCCATTTTATTTTCCAATGATGCCACGTTGAACAATAGAACGGATGGCAGTGGGAGTTTTCTCACTCGCCTATGAGTTCTCAGAAGGCAGCCCGATCTCCGCCCTCTTTTTATCCGTCTTTTCTTCAAATAAATGACGGGGATTTGGGCCCATTCCCAAGAAGGCAGTATATCCTTCGGGTTGGACTAGTTAAAGAAAAAATATTCTTCCAGTTCGAGGTAGGTAATCGCTGTTCTGATGTCCAGAAGTTATTTTTGGTCATGAAAGACGGTAGCAGCAACATTATGTACAAAATAAGTACAAAAAAACGAACAAAATAGCAGTTTGTTGGGAGCATGTAAAACGTCAGCCATCCCCTCCAGCGCCATTCACCAAACCAAAATGTGAATTCAGAATATGATGTCAAAATGTGATGATGATGTGCCCTTGTTGCATTTAATAATCATCTTCTCTACCGTGGTTGTCCCGCAGGACCCAATCCAAACTACCTCATTGTCATGGAGTTTTGTGAGAAGGGCAGTCTGAGAGAGGTGCTGGATTCCGAAAGGAAGCTGCCCTGGGACAGAAAGGCTCGCTTGAGTCTGGATGCAGCACAGGGAATCTACAGGTAGCAGGTTGATGTTTATTGTCATGATTCTGGATGCAGCACAGGGAATCTACAGGTAGCAGGTTGATGTTTATTGTCATGATTCTGGATGCAGCACAGGGAATCTACAGGTAGCAGGTTGATGTTTATTGTCATGATTCTGGATGCAGCACAGGGAATCTACAGGTAGCAGGTTGATGTTTATTGTCATGAGTCTGGATGCAGCACAGGGACTCTACAGGTAGCAGGTTGATGTTTATTGTCATGAGTCTAGTCGCAGCACAGGGCCTCTACAGGTAGCAGGTTGATGTTTATTGTCATGATTCTGGATGCAGCACAGGGAATCTACAGGTAGCAGGTTGATGTTTATTGTCATGATTCTGGATGCAGCACAGGGAATCTACAGGTAGCAGGTTGATGTTTATTGTCATGAGTCTGGATGCAGCACAGGGAATCTACAGGTAGCAGGTTGATGTTTATTGTCATGATTCTGGATGCAGCACAGGGAATCTACAGGTAGCAGGTTGATGTTTATTGTCATGAGTCTGGATGCAGCACAGGGACTCTACAGGTAGCAGGTTGATGTTTATTGTCATGAGTCTAGTCGCAGCACAGGGCCTCTACAGGTAACAGGTTGATGTTTATTGTCTTCTGTCTGGATGCAGCACAGGGCCTCTACAGGTAGCAGGTTGATGTTTATTGTCATGAGTCTGGACGCAGCACAGGGCCTCTACAGGTAGCAGGTTGATGTTTATTGTCATGAGTCTGGATGCAAGCACAGGGCCTCTACAGGTAACAGGTTAATGTTTATTGTTATGAGTCTGGATGCAGCACAGGGCATCTACAGGTAGCAGGTTGATGTTTATTGTCATGAGTCTGGATGCAGCACAGGGCCTCTACGGGTATACCATATACCATAGAAATGAATATCTTTACCCTGTACCCTACACAAGTAGACAGGTCACAACACCTATTACACATGACACAAAGAGTAGTAGTGGTGGAAAGCAACGCCAATAGCTGGCTAATAAAGTCGCACCTCTAATAGCCCTGCCACGGCCAAGTGTCACGGGTAACACGGCAGGTACAATTTGGCCATATTCGAAAGAGGAATGTTAAATTCCTGTTCATGTGTCTACAATCCACCTACTAAAACCTCTGTCCACCATTATTAGTATGTGCTGCTTCTTCTTCACTAAAATAATAGGTACTCTGGATATGTGCCCTGTACCTCTCTCACCAAAGTTCACAGCACTAGAAAGTGTACCATAATCACATTGAGCTACTCTATCAAGACTAACTAATATCTCTATCACTATAGATTGCACCAGTCGGAGGAGAAGTTTAAAGTGCATGGATGCATCAACAGCAGCAGCTTCCTGGTAGATACCGGGCACAGAGTGAAGGTATGAGGTTCAATGCAGTCCTCTACACAGCCATATGTGTCAGGCCCAGAAGGTAAGGCCACTGCTAAATAGAGGCAGAGGTTGTTTTGAAAATGTGTAGTTGATGTTTCATGTTTACAGTGTTACAGTACTCTATCGCAATGTAATTGTTTTGGGGTCTGCTGTGTGTGGTCAGCTGGCAGATTTTGAGCTGGCCCAAACAGAGACGTCGCTGAAGAGGACTAAGGACAGGAAGAGGAGCTCCTTATGCTACAGCTCCCCTCAGCAGCTTGAGAGTGTCAACCATCCCTACAACAAAGCGTGTGAGATGTACAGGTCTGCTTCCAATCAGACTTACAACACACTCTCCACTTTTGTAAATGAATGAATGTCAAAATCACAGAAATTATTTTGTATGTTCAAATGTTCTTTTCTGTAAATGAATGAATGTCAAAATCACAGAAATTATTTTGTATGTTCAAATGTTCTCTGTTGGTGTAATGCAGGCACTAAATATACTCTGAGTTCACTCTGTTTGAATTGTTGTGTTCGTTGCAGTTTTGGCATTGTCCTTTGGGAGATTGCAACCTGCAAGATTCCCTTCAAAGTTGTGTCAACTCCATTAATTTAAAGGCTGTGTGTAACAAATACTATCAGCAATAAAAGTGATACTGTATATCTGAAAATAGCATGGTTGGGTTTTCTCTCTCTCTATAAGCATGCAGTAGTTGCTCTGCCATATTTAGAAATGTATCATTCAATGTCTGTTCTCTTGTCCTTCTGATCAGACTGCTCACACAAAGAAGTGTATCAGAGGGTGTGTACAGAAAAATATACTGAACCCATTCTTGAAGACTGCCCTCAACCGTTGGGAGAACTGATCAAGGACTGTCGCTCCTATGACAGCTTCTACAGGCCGACAGCGGGAGGTAATGCAACATAACTAAATGGCATATGATGAATGTGCAGGAACATACAATTCTATATGGATTCCTATTTGTCCTCTCAGTTATTGTTTCCTAATCAAGTTGCTCTGTTCCACAGTGTTGGTTGACAAACTGTGCAATGTGGTGGAGCAGTTAGAGGAGGACTAACAAACACAGAGGTTCATTTCCATCTCCAAAGTTCTCAGAAACATGGCCGGAGAAGAGAAAAACCATGAACTGCTATCATCCCCACTCCTCGGGTCAAAGGAAGACCAACCAATCCCTTGCCAAAACCTTTGTTTCTGGCAAACCTTTGGCCAATTTGTCGCAAATTTGCAGCAAACTCATATTTTCAAAGGGAAATTTTTTGGGGCAAACTGTTGCTGTACATTTGCGGCAAAGCGTGAACTTCTGGCAAATAATCTTGGGAAACTTGTGGTGAACATTCTATTGTTTGGGGCAAATATGCTGCAAACTCAATATGAATATGCGAAATTGGATCAGGTTTTTGGTTGCTGTGTGTTGACACTGAAATGTTGTATCTACATAAAACAAGTCACATAACTTAAAATGAAGTTACTTCACAGAGAAAAACAACATACTAAATAAATGTAGTAAATATGCTAAACATGTATTCAGTGTCTTAAACAGATACAAATAAATCCAACTTTAAATCATTAGCATGGTAATGACGAAAAGAGCAAAGACTGGACATTTCTCAAATAAATGCCTTCAATGAATTACATACCTTTACATCTGTACCTCTGTACCTCCCCCTTGGGGTGTGTGGGTGTGGAGTGTCTTTGAAGACCCCGTTTTACACTTGTTTCACCTTTACCCTTTAGAAAGAGTTCTCAGCTGTCCATATTTAATGGTTAACAGGTAGGCTAATCTAGGGGGTCCCTTACACACAAGGGAACTATTATGTACACAAGTAGAACCCCAAGTGTCTTTGAACCAACTGTTTAAAACCTGTTTCACCTTACCCCTTTTAAAAATGGGGGGGGGGGGGGGGTTATATTAGATTATATTTAATGAGAAATACAATCTAATTAACAAATGTTTGCATAACCAAAGACATGACTCTGGCTCCAACATTGTATTTAGCTAGCTATAAGACTTTCATATTGGCAGTAAGGTCAGTGAGAATAACAATAGACAATAGTTATTGTTGGTAGTTTAGGGATACATATAGTGAGGGATCATGAATGTTAAAGATTTGTTCACAGTGGGAATTTTGAAAGTGGGGGATTCAAATTTTTAAAGTAATAGTGGTAAGAAAGAACATAGTTTCAGATTCAGGTCGAGGGGGTTAATAACTTTTTGTGGATACCACTATTCACACTATGTGGATTATAAACATGTACAGACATAGAGAACTATCACATCAAGAAGGTGTAACAGTGATGAATGGCTATTCAATGTACAACAGTCGTCATCTGTAGCAAGCAATACGTATTAAATATGTTTACATACATCCATGACTGAATGGTTTCATCAACTCCTTTAAAGGTTTTGTAAGTAAATTGTAGCAGTCTGAATTAACCTAGAGTCACCAAAACATCAATGCTTAGAGAAGCTTGGAGATTATTCCACAAGTAAGGTGCAAAGAGCTGATTTACTGAACTCTGTACAGACCAAAGGAATTTCCAGAGCTAGCAATCCCTGAGATGGTGTATGATAACTCCGACTCGTACTTCTAATGGTTATTGTAGAGAGGA
Organism: Oncorhynchus masou masou; assembly: GCF_036934945.1. Classification (NCBI taxonomy): domain Eukaryota; kingdom Metazoa; phylum Chordata; class Actinopteri; order Salmoniformes; family Salmonidae; genus Oncorhynchus; species Oncorhynchus masou. The sequence continues at coordinate 43,668,790 of NC_088233.1, forward strand.
GTTAGCTACAGAGGGAGTTTACAGTTTACAGCATGTCAAAGGCAAAGAGAGCAATTCATTGACCTACGTAACTAACTCATCAATACGTTTTTTTTTAAAGACAGCTGAATGTCTATACAAATACACCATACTAGGTACACACACTTCAATCATTAGAATCATGTTTGTGCACTCTAGAAAACAACTTATACTTAGTTTGACACGTATTCAATAATAATCTAAGGTCAATAAAGGTGTCCTGCAAAATAATGAAAGCATACTGTAGTTCAGATAGATCATGATCAGCAGGGTGGGCGATAGAGTACACAGCTGTATCGTCTGCATAAAGGTGCAGGTCAGACTTGATTATTATTATATTTATATTTTTTGGACAAAACAATATTTCTAATGTATACAATATAGTTTTTTTATTTGACATTCTATCATATAGCATAATACCTAGGTACTAAACAATGTATATGCAACACTTGAACAGCAATTTCCCCCTTGGGTTATGATGTATATCAGGGGTGTCAAAGTCAAATGGACGGAGGGCCAAATAAAAAATTTAGCTACAAGCCGAGGGCCGGACTGTTCGAATGTTCATTGAAAATTTTTTAAATGACGCATATAGTCTAGTGAACCTAATTGAACCTACTGAAAACCTAACAAATATATTCCAATATGATCAGATAAATAAAGCAATATTTTCTTATGGCTCTGTCAGTAATCTTTAATTTTCAACAGACACAAAAGACAAATTTCCTTTATATAAAAATCCCCATAACATGAACATTAAATGAAAGAAACCGGTATTCAAGGCACCATCAGTAGCCTATATTTTCTATTTTAGCAAAAGTGGGCTAAATTTACTTCAAAGAAAAAAACAATAATAGCAATTTTCTATCATCCACTCAACTGAAATATTTTTAAAATATAATTGGATTGAAATACAATAAAATAAAGTGCAAAAATCTATTAATCAAAAACAACACTTTGTTTAAGGAGAAGTAACATGCAGTGAAAACAAATATTAAACTTTAACTTTTAAACTTGAACTGAGTAAAAACTCTAAATATGTGATTGCACAGTAATGTTCACTTGTTTGAGGTTGAGGGTGATACTTGGTGGTGTCCCATCTTTTCCACAAGTTCATCAATGTTCGGGGTAAGGCTCTGAGCTGAGGAAATCCTCAGAATTGAGTGGAGGTGTTCAGCAGTAAGTCGACTTCTGTGTGATGTTTTGTTCAGGTTCATCAAAGAAAAAGTTGTTCACACAGGTATGTGCTGCCAAACATAGACAACGTTTGAGCAGCCTGGATGCGCAGCTGGGGCATTGTGTCGGGGAGGAAACGGGCGAACTCCGCAGCACCCACTGCCGCATATTTTGCCCTCAGTGCATCATTGCATTGGAGGTCAATCAACTCCATTTGGAGGTTTGGTGGTGAGCTTTCCACGTCAACAGCAAATGGGTTACCGAGCAGTTCCAACCTGCTTTTTTGTGCTTCAAAGTCAGCAAATCGGCGTCGAAAGTCAGCGGCAAGCATACCTATTTTATCAGCCAACTGTGCGCCCGGGAACGCACTGGTAGAGAGCTTCTCTTTCATGGTCTGGCAGCTGGGAAAGTGGCTCAAATTTTCTTTCCGCATCTGCGTCTCCCACAGAGTCAGTTTGGTTTTAAATGCCTTCACTGTACTGTACAGATCAGAGATGACATGATCCCGACCCTGCAGCTGCAAGTTCATTGCATTCAGATGACTCGTAATGTCACACAGAAAAGCCATTTCACACAGAAACATTTCGTCTCGGAGTTGTGTTGTGTCTTTCCCTTTGCTGTCCAAGAACAGACAAATCTCCTCACGAAGCTCGAAACATCTTTGAAGCACCTTTCCCTGGCTTAGCCATCGCACCTCTGTGTGATAAGGCAAATCACCATGCTCCGTTTCTAACTCCGTCAGAAATGCCTTGAACTGGCGCTGATTCAAACCTTTGGCTCTGATAAAGTTAACTGTGCGCGTGATGATGCTCATTACATGCTCCATTTTCAAGGCTTTACCGCACAACGCTTCCTGGTGTATGATACAATGATAAGCTGTCAGCTCACCTGTCGCGTTTTCCTCTTGCATCTTTTCCCGTATCTTCGCCACCAGTCCGCTCCTGTGTCCACACATCGCAGGTGCTCCGTCGGTTGTCAAACCCACGAGTTTTTCCCAAGGCAGCTCCATCTCATTTACACATCTTGACACCTCTTCATACAAATCATGCCCCGTAGTTGTGCCATGCATAGGACGTAAAGCCAAAAACTCCTCTGTCACGCTTAGGCTGGAGTCCACTCCGCGGATGAAAATTGACAACTGGGCAATGTCAGAAATGTCGGTGCTCTCATCCACAGCCAAGGAATATGCAATGAAATCTTTTCCCTTTTTCACAAGCTGCTCTTTTAGATTGATGGACAACTGGTCTACTCTCTCGGCAATGGTGTTTCTGCTCAGACTCACATTTAAAAAGAGTTGCCTTTTTTCTGGGCAAACTTCGTCACAAACTTTAATCATGCAGTTTTTGATGAAATCCCCTCCGTAAATGGCCGGGCTGATTTAGCGATCTCTTCTGCCAAAATAAAACTGGCCTTGACAGCAGCCTGGCCTTGTGATTTGGCTTTTTTGAACAGAGCCTGTCGAGATTTGAGGCCTCGTTTTAATTCCTCTGCCTTTTGTAGCCTTTGTTCCATGTCCATATTCTTGTTTTTGTCTGCGTGTTTCGTTTCATAATGTCGTCTCAGATTATACTCTTTCAGTACCGCCACACTTTCTCCACACAGAAGACACACAGGTTTTCCAGCTACCTCCGTGAACATATACTCCGACTCCCACCTTGTTTGAAACCCCGGTTCTCAGTGTCCACCTTCCGTTTTGCCATTTTTGATGGGTATCTGAAAGTTAATTTTACTGTGATGCTGACGACTGCTGTGCCAATAAATATTGAAATGAAGCAGCCTACTGCTCGGTGCGTCACCGTTGCATTGTGGGAAATGTAGTATTGGTGCGTGTAAAAGATCTGCGGGCTGCCGGCTTGCTGCGGTCTGCGGGCCGGTTCTAATAATAAATCAAGATCATCCCAGGGGCCGTAAAAAACCTTCTCGCGGGCCGCGGGCCTTGACTCTGACATATGTGATGTATATGATACAGTGGTTTAAGATACGTTGGCTATTTTAGTCATCCTTTTTTATTATCTACATGTTTATAATCCAAAAGTATGTTTTTAGAGGGGCGGGAAATATTGTTTATGTTGTTCTGGAAATTATTCTAACCAAAGATTAGATTTGATTCGATTTCTTCAAAACAACTGGCCTTTATTTGTTAATTACTGCAGTAATGTAGTCCTCAACACCCACCCCGGGAGGTGACTGTTGAGAAAAACAACGAGCAGAGTTGAGTTACAATCTTTATAGACGAAGCACATCCTTCTGAGCACGTGACAAACAACAGATGTGTGGAATGTGTCAAAGGTGAGGTTTTGAATGGGAGAAAGAAGTAACCCCCCAGCCAGATACAATTTGCTGTGAAGATTGTTCTACTTGTATAGAAATAGGGGTTCTGGCCCCAAAGACAATGCTCCTTCCATCAACTGTCCACACCAGAGACATCTAATCCCTGGTATCTCACAGAAACACCAACTCATTCTATGGAATGCAGGCTGTAGGTTTTATCACCAAGCCATCATAAATCAATTGCCTGCGCCAAGCACCAGAGGCCCAACTCAGTCACACTCACACAAATGAGAAAATACTCAAAGATATTTGATGCATAAACAGTATTAAAACATAATCTTGTCATTTTCTACCATCATGTTAAACTGTAGAGAACAAGAACCTTTGGTAAATTACAGGTAGTTTTACAACTCTACTTGCAACAATAATCTAAATGTGTGCTGTGCAAAGTATTTTATTCTCAGTCCACCTAATGGACCACGTATCATAGAACCATGATAACGTGAGTTACCATTGATATACACTATTAGATTCTGGGAAATACATCCTGGTTTCTATCGCTTCTAGCATATTTATTGTGACCCATTCCTGAAAGCTCACCCTCCCAGGAACACATATGTTTGTTCCCCCACAACTAAGACCCTTTATACCAATCACATATTGTCACGTCGTGAGTGTCGGTGGCAGGGAAGTCAGGCGCAGGAGAATCAAACTTGTTATAAATGGAATATTTTAATAACTTAAAACATAAACTCCAAAACCAAAGTCCATAATAAAATAAAAGTTGGTACAAGAACACGTCACATACCAATCCATGAAACACGAACATAACAATAAACAATCTCTGACAAGGACATGAGGGTTAAATACACAACATATAATGGGATTGGAACCAGGTGTGTACAATGATGGCTAGAAGAACGGTGATGTCGACCGCCGAGCACCGCCCGAACAAGGAGAGGCAACGACAGTCCAATCCCCCGGTCGGTCCTGGCAATAAGACCTCAGAAACCTACCCACATCCTGGTTAACTCTCTCTACCTGCCCATTACTCTAAGGGTGAAAACCTGAGGTAAGGCTGACCGAGACCCCCAGACGCTCCATTAATGCCTTCCAGACCCTTGACGTGAACTGGGGACCCCGATCAGACACTATATCCTTAGGCACCCCGTAGTGCCGGAAGATGTGTGTGAACAGGGCCTCTGCAGTTTGTAGGGCTGTAGGGAGACCGGGAAAAGGGAGGAGACGACAGGACTTAGAAAACCGAATCACAACGACCAGGATCGTGCCGTTACCCTGTGAAGGTGGAAGATCGGTTATAAAATCCACCGACAGGTGCGACCACGGCCGTTGTGGAATGGGTAAGGGTTGTAACTTACCTCTGGGCAGGTGTCTAGGAGCTTTACACTGGGCGCACACTGAGCAGGAGGAAACATAAACCCTTATGTCTTTTGCTAAAGTGGGCCATCAGTACCTCCCACTAAGACAGCGCACCGTCCGACCGATCCCAGGATGACCAGAGGGGGGTGACGTGCGGGCCCAATAGATCAGCCGATCACGGACAGCAGATGGAAAGTACAGACTCCCAGCTGGACCCTGAGGGGGAACGGGCACGTGACACCTGCTCAATGTCCGTGTCCAGCACCCACACTACCGGCACCACCAAGCAAGAGGCTGGGAGTATGGGAGTGGGATCCATGGAGCGCTCCTCTGTGTCAAACAGCCAGGGCAGTGCGTCTGCCTTAACGTTCTGGGAGACTGGTCTGTAAGAGTGGGTAAACACAAAAGGGGTGAAAAACATGTCCCACTTTGCCTGACGAGGATTCATTTTCCTTGCCGCCATGATGTACTCCAGATTGCGGTGGTCAGTCCAGATGAGAAAGGGGTGTTTAGCCCCCTCAAGCCAATGTCTCCACACCTTCAAAGCTTCAATGACAGCCAACAGCTCCCGGGCCCCCACATCATAGTTTCGCTCCGCCGGGCTGAGCTTCATAGAAAAGAAGGCACAGGGGCGGAGTTTCGGTGGCGTACCCCAGCGCTGAGAGAGAACAGCTCCTATCGCAGCCTCGGAGGCATCTACCTCCACTATGAATGCCAAAGAGGGATCCGGATGCGCCAACACAGGAGCCGAGGCTGGGATAGGAGCGCACCGGGCCCCCCTTCAGCAGTGAGGTAATGGGAGCAGCCACCCCTGATAAATCTCCGGTAGTAATTGGCAAAAAGTTGTGGCACCTCCTTTACCGTGGTGGGAGTCGGCCTATTACGCACAGCTGAAATGCGGTCACTCTCCACCCCTGATGTGGAAATGCGATACGGTAGGAATGCTGAAAGAACAGGTATTTCTCAGCCTTGACATACAGGTCATGCTCCAACAGTCATCCAAGTACCTTGCGCACCAAAGACACATGCTCGATGCGTGTAGCGGAGTATGTCAGAATGTCGTAGATAAACACCACTACTCCCTGCCCGTGCAGGTCCCTGAAAATCTTGTCTACAAAGGAGTGGAACTCCGATGGAGCATTCATCGGCAGTGTAGCCTAGTGGTTAGAGCATTGGACTAGTAACTGAAAGGTTGCAAGTTCAAATCCCTGAGCTGACAAGGTACAAAATCTGTCGTTCTGCCCCTGAACAGGCAGTTAACCCACTGTTCCTAGGCCGTCATTGAAAATAAGAATTTGTTCTTAACTGACTTGCCTTGTAAAATAAAGGTAAAAAAACAACAAAAAAACAAACGTATGGCATGACAAGGTACTCATAATTCCCTGAGGTGGTACTAAATGCCGTCTTCCACTCACCGCCCAAACAAGGAGAGGAACCGACTTCAGGAGAAGTCATGACAAAACTAATGTTGTGGAATATTGACTATATTGCACCTTTACTGGAACTTGTCAATTCAATTTAGACTTTATTACAAAGTAGCAAAGTCGTGCAATTCCATGGAACAACCGTCTTTCTCAGCACAGACCTTTCCCTTTATAGCATTACATCCTTACATAACACATATGTACTCCCCATACGCAAATGAAACGACTCCCCTTGTCCTTTCAGTCCCAGTTCTTGCTTGTTCACGCCCACATCTGCTTTGAATTAAATTATAATGGTGGCAGGACCCTTTATAAAATAATACCTTTATAGTATACATATGTTTCACGTATTGGTCATTTTGTTACCATCCTGTCCCCATGTTCTCCTGACATTAGTATGTCCAGATGTAACAAATGGAGTTATGGGCATTAGCTAATGTAATTATTGGCAATGGGTCATGCCTTGCTTTGGTCATGTGTTCTCTTATGGGTCAATGATTTGAATTACAATATATCAATAATGTTCTCTGTCAGGATTTGGCCAGGGTTGTTCCGGGTTTTGGTCAGTAGATGTCCCCATTGTGCTTTTTGTCCCTATGTTTTTCCCTTGATCCCCATTATTATTTGCACCTGTGTCTCGTTTCCCCTGATTGTATTTAAACCCTTTGTTTCCCTCAGTTCTGTGCTCTGTGTTTGTATGTTAGCACCCTGCCCTAGTGTTCTGTGTGCTCTTGTCGATTCCGGGTGAAGTACTTGTGGTATTCTTTTTGTTTTTGTTTATTTTTGGTGAGTTTCTTTTGAGGTCTTTTTGTGTTTTTCCTACCACCTTTTGGATTTGCCTTTTTTTGTATTTTAGGATTTTTTCTTTATTAAATACACCGTCTTAAGTACTGCTGTGTCTGCCTCATCTTCTGGGTTCTGCTGTCTATTCGTGGCTCAGTTGGTTAAGTGACTGTTTCTCACTCCGGAGACCCAGGTTTGAAACCGGGTCCTGACAGAAACACAGAGCCAAAAATGAACCCAGAGGCAGCCAGTTCCCAGGACCTTTTGCCACGCTGTCCCACCACCAGGAGACTGTCCAACGCCACGAAGCCGCCCTGGTTCAGCAAGAGGCCTTAATGGCTAGACATTCTCATCTTCTGTCGGAGATGCTGACTTCCATTAAGCAAATATCTGATCGACTTACCCCGGCAACAGTTTCCGTCCCAGTACCTCAGGTTCACGTACCCATGGCAGTTAACCCCCTGGCTGAACCTCGTCTTCCACCTCCCCAACGGTTCTCAGGTGATCCAAGTGCTTGTAAAGGCTTTCTCACTCAATGTTCTCTCTCCTTTGAGCTGCAACCCTCGTCGTTTCCCACCGACCGGTCTAAGATCGCATATATCATCACCCTGCTGTCGGAAAAAGCCCTGGCCTGGGCTACTGCTGTGTGGGATGCCCATAGTTCCTGCTGTGCCAGCTACTCTGCCTTTGCTGAGGAATTCAAACGAGTGTTTCAAGGCCCAAGCAGTGGTTCTGACTCAGCCAAACAGCTCCTGACTCTCCATCAAGGTTGGCGCAGCGTGACGGACTATGCCATCCAGTTCCGCACGGTGGCAGCAGCGAGTGGCTGGAACAACGAGGCGCTCACGGTGTGCTTTCTGAAAGGCCTTTCCGACACTATCCAAGATGAACTGGCCACTCGGGAACCACCGGACAATCTCGAGTCCCTGATCAAGTTGGCCTCACGCATTGACCAGCGTCTGAGAGAGAGAGAACTCAACCGTAGACCTCTAGCTCCTATCAGTCCCAGCTCCGAGTCCCCACCTTTATCATCGCTGGCTCCACCGGAACCCATGCAGATTGGACGCATCTCCCAGGCTGAGAGAGACCGCCGGATGAGGGAGCGACGCTGTCTATATTGCGGCAAACCGGGCCATTTCCGTTCCACGTGTCCCGGGCTCCAGGGAAACGCTCTGTCCCGTACAGACCGGGGGGAACTGTAACGGGAAACATAACCTCCTCCCATCCGTCCAACTCCCGTCTGCTCATTCCAGTCACCCTCTCCTGGGACAACCACAAGCTTCACCTTCAAGCCTTGGTAGACTCTGGAGCCGCAGGTAACTTCATGGATGGTGTCTGGGCGAAGGAGAATGGCGTTCCCTCTGAACCTCTAAGTGACCCCATGAGGGTTACTACATTGGATGGAAGCCCTTTGGGATCTGGACTTGTCACTCATGTCACTACCTCCTTGAGACTTTCAGTTTCACAACACCAGGAATTGATGAACTTTCATTTGATCTCCTGTTCCGAGTTCCCTCTCGTCCTTGGATACCCCTGGCTTCACAGCCATAACCCTCACATCGACTGGTCTGTGGGCACTATCAAGCAGTGGGGTCCTACGTGCCAAGCTACTTGTATTTTCCAGAATTCCCCGAGTTCTACTCCCGAGTCTTTAGAATCCATCGACCTGACCCGAGTTCCCGAGTGTTACCATGACCTCAAACTGGTGTTTAGCAAACAGAGGGCCACCATGCTACCACCCCATAGACCTTACGATTGCCCCATCGACCTGTTTCCGGGCACTTGCCCCCCAGGGGTCGGATCTTTTCCCTATCTCCACCCGAACGAGCTGCTATGGATACCTACATCAAGGACGCTCTGGAAGCAGGCCTCATGCGTCCATCCACCTCCCCGGTGGGAGCAGGGTTTTTCTTTGTGGCCAAGAAAGACGGTGGATTACGTCCTTGCATCGACTACCGGGGACTCAATGACATAACCGTCCGTAACCGTTACCCGCTACCCCTTATGGCCACAGCCTTCGAGCTGCTCCAGGAAGCAGTTGTTTTCACTAAGCTTGACCTGCGGAACGCATACCATCTTGTGCGGATCAGACCTGGTGACGAGTGGAAGACCGCTTTCAACACGCCTACTGGTCACTATGAATACTTGGTGATGCCCTTCGGCCTGACCAACGCCCCAGCGGTGTTCCAAGCGCTCATAAACGATGTGCTTAGGGATATGCTTAACATATTTGTGTTCGTTTACTTGGATGACATCCTCATCTTTTCGAACTCCCTTCAAGAACACACTAAGCATGTCAGACAAGTACTCAAACGCCTCCTGGACAGCCATCTGTACGTTAAGCCGGAAAAATGTGAATTCCATTCATCCCGAGTACAATTCCTGGGATTTGTAGTGGAACCCGGTCGAGTCCAAATGGACCCTAGGAAGGTAGGGGCGGTAGCGGATTGGCCCACCCCCAAATCCGTTAAGGATGTTCAGCGTTTCCTGGGCTTCACAAACTTTTACCGCAAGTTCATCAAGAACTTCAGTTTGGTGGCAGCTCCTCTCTCAGCTTTAACCAAAGGTGGCAATGCAAGGTTTTTGTGGGGAAGAGAAGCTGAGACGGCCTTCCAAGGACTCAAGCAGCGCGTCCTCTCTGCTCCCATCCTGATACTACCGACTACGGATGAACCATTTGTGGTGGAGGTAGACGCATCAGAGGTTGGTGTTGGAGCTGTCCTGTCTCAGAGGGTGAAGACAAGAAGCTTCATCCGTGCGCTTTCTTCTCACACCGGCTTACCCCGACTGAGAGGAACTACGATGTGGGGGATCGTGAACTCCTAGCGGTTAAGATGGCATTGAAGGAATGGAGACACTGGCTCGAGGGGGCTTCTCACCCGTTTCAAGTGCTTACGGACCACAAAAATCTGGAGTATATCCAGCAGGCGAAGCGATTGAACTCTAGACAAGCTAGATGGTCTCTTTTCTTCAATCGATTCCAGTTTATCCTCACCTATCGGCCCGGGTCGAAGAATCTCAAACCGGATGCCCTGTCCCGAGTCTACGCTCCTGCCATTCGAGATGACACGGACATGCCTGTCCTTCCTGCTGCTAAGATTGTGGCTCCGATCTCGTGGCAAGTTGAGGATACCGTGAGACATGCTCAAGCTAGCGAACCGGACCCTAAAGGAGGCCCTGCCAATCGGTTGTTTGTCCCCAAGGCAGTGAGGACTCAGGTCCTTCTGTGGGGGCACTCCTCTCGCCTCACCTGTCATCCGGGCGTAGGTCGCACCTTGGAGTTCATCCAGCGTAAGTTCTGGTGGCCTACCATAAGAGAAGACGTTGCCACTTTCGTCAATGCCTGCCCCGTGTGCTGCCAGGGCAAATCTTCTCACCTCCGCCCTCAAGGACTCCTTCACCCTTTACCTGTTCCCCACAGACCCTGGTCCCATATCTCATTGGACTTTATTACTGGACTTCCTCCATCCCATGGCAATACTACTATCCTAGTCATAATCGACAGGTTTTCAAAGGCGGCCAGGTTCGTCCCTCTGACTAAGTTACCTTCTGCCAAGGAAACGGCTGAGTTGGTAATTAATCATGTGTTCCGAGTCTTCGGCATTCCTCAAGATGTGGTTTCTGACAGAGGTCCCCAGTTCGCCTCAAGGTTTTGGAAGGCCTTCTGCCAACTCATGGGGGCTTCTGCCAGTCTATCTTCAGGGTACCATCCGGAGTCCAACGGCCAAACAGAGAGGATGAATCAAGAGCTGGAAACCACCCTCCGATGTATGACTCGTGACAACCCGTCCACATGGTCATCCTTTATTGTTTGGGCCGAATACGCGCACAACACCTTGCGCTCCTCCTCCACTGGTATGTCCCCGCACGAGTGTCAGTTTGGTTATGCTCCTCCATTGTTCCCGGACCAGGAGACAGAAGTCAGAGTGCCTTCAGCCTTGAGGTTCGTCAGACGCTGTCGGCTTATGTGGAGGAAGACCCGTCTTAATCTGATGCGTTCCTCACAGAGGTATCAACAACAAGCCAACAGACGTCGCCGTCCCGGGCCTACCCTGCGCCCCGGCCAGAGAGTCTGGCTTTCCACAAGAGACTTACCTCTACGGGTGGAGTCTCGCAAGCTGTCCCAAAAATACATCGGTCCCTTCAAGGTTGCCAGGAGAGTTAACCCAGTTTCTTATCGCCTACACTTACCCAGATCCCTTAAGATTAATCCCACATTTCATGTGTCATTGTTAAAACCTGTTGTTTTTTCTCCCCTTGTCCCGGCAGACAGACCTCCCCCTCCGCCTCGTGTCATTGGAGGCCAGCCGGCTTATACCGTCCACCGGATACTGGATTCCCGCCGGGTGCAGCGGTCCTGGCAGTATCTGGTGGACTGGGAAGGCTACGGTCCTGAGGAGCGCTCCTGGGTTCCTGCCAAAGACATCCTGGACCCTGACCTCATTCGTCAGTTCAGGGTCCTCCACCCTGAGAGAGCTGGTAGGAACGTCAGGAGCCGTTCCTAGGGGGATTCTGTCAGGATTTGGCCAGGGTTGTTCCGGGTTTTGGTCAGTAGATGTCCCCATTGTGCTTTTTGTCCCTATGTTTTTCCCTTGATCCCCATTATTATTTGCACCTGTGTCTCGTTTCCCCTGATTGTATTTAAACCCTTTGTTTCCCTCAGTTCTGTGCTCTGTGTTTGTATGTTAGCACCCTGCCCTAGTGTTCTGTGTGCTCTTGTCGATTCCGGGTGAAGTACTTGTGGTATTCTTTTTGTTTTTGTTTATTTTTGGTGAGTTTCTTTTGAGGTCTTTTTGTGTTTTTCCTACCACCTTTTGGATTTGCCTTTTTTTGTATTTTAGGATTTTTTCTTTATTAAATACACCGTCTTAAGTACTGCTGTGTCTGCCTCATCTTCTGGGTTCTGCTGTCTATTCGTGGCTCAGTTGGTTAAGTGACTGTTTCTCACTCCGGAGACCCAGGTTCGAAACCGGGTCCTGACAGTTCTCGCCTCGATTACTTAGAAGTGCCTGTGGTCCCACCCCTCCCATGTGTACCCAGGTGTATATTTTATAGCACATATACATTCAGAATGTAAGGCTTACTAGTTATGGCAAATGTTAGGAAGACCTGGTTGTTGTGAAAATAAAGTTTTTAAATTCAACAACAAAGTTTTTTACTTTGACCACATCTTTTCACATATGTTTTATTTGGGTCTTTTTCATTTACCATATTGCTTGGCTCCAGCCATTGGAAGCTTGGCGCATGTGCAAAGAAAAAGAACGCAATTCAATCATTGTTGCATGGGGATGAAAATAATGAAATTGCAAGTAGTCATGTTAAGGTTTTGGTTAAACCTAGGAACAAAATGATAGAGGAACCATGCTCCGAGGGCTGTGCTGTGTGGACATTTAAGAGTACATGTGCCACTTATTGTTATTCAATATGTTCCAATGTTCGTAGATGACCCTCAGGGTCATATAATAACCAGGGTGGCTGTAGAGTGAGGAAAGGTTCAACACCCAGGAGTCAATGTTATGTCTTTTGTCTTTTTTTTTTGAGAGAGAGAGAGAATCTATTACATAAAGTTGTCACATTTACACACTATGTAACACGTTATATTAATAATTGCCTAAAAATTGGACGTCATTGTCTTTCAGAACTGTTACAATACAAAACGTTGAAACGCTGTTAAATATTTGTTACTTTGGTATACACTGAGTCAAATAGTATACATTGAGAGAGTAATATTACACAATTTAATAATAGATCATATCACACACACACATGGCTTCATAGTTGCTCATAGTTTATTATCATAGTTTGATCATAGTTTGTCATAGTTTCTAATTATCGTTTCGAAACATAGTTGGCCATACTTTCTAATCATAGTTTCTAGTCTGAGGTTTGATATAATAAGAGGGTCAAATAGACCCTAAGAGGGCGTAGACTATTGTTTACAAACAGTATGAATACAAACAATGGTTACTGTTCAATGGATAAATATACTTTTTTTAAAAACATACATGTCAATGAAAACAATTAAGACATTTCATTCTTAAATAATATATATCTATATACAAACATCACATTGAATATTCAACTCACCTTCAAAAACTTCATGAGGAAGGAAGAATTCCCAGATTATCTTTTAGCTGTTCTGTCTTCATGCTGTTCTGGGCTGATGGCTGTTGGAGAGGGGAGGGGCAGGGGCCTTTTATGGCCCTGCCTTTGGGAGCCTGTTTGCTTGTGACATGACGAGAGAGTGAAAGAGGGCCTACATGTAAGATATTTTGTGCTACAAACATACTTCTATTTGAAGAGGTTTTGACCATTCAGGGATCTATTATCAAACAGTCATGAAATCATACAAAGATGTATGTCTACACTAAAGAATGTGAATTTGGTCATAAAAATATTTTTGATAAGTTATAAATGACCCCACCCCGGGAAATGCTAAGAAGTCTTTTGGAAGGTGAGAGCCACCCCCCCACACACACACACACCCACACCCCCCCACACACAGCAATCACGTGGGCAATAGACAAAAGTCAGGACATCCTCAGGGGAAAAAAAACTGTTGTTTGGGTATCCTTATGTACATATAGCCCCCCTACAGTGTAAGGGTACCTGTTGAATTGATGAGAAAAAAACATTGGTTTCAAAGACCTTACACACACACACACACACACACACACACACACACACACACACACACACACACACACACACACACACACACACACACACACACACACACACACACACACACACACACACACACATCTTTCCCAGAATCCTTTTTCTTATGTTGAGAAAAACATCTCTTGGAGACAGACATATACAGAGAGAGAGACATAGAGATTCCATTCATTAAAGGTAAGATACAATTTTAAACCCTTTATTTATTGCTAAATCTTTAGTACAGACCTTTTAAACATGTAAAAATTATTTAAACAATTTTACTATACAATATTCAACTATGCCAGAATGTTTTTTTTTTACAAAAAAAATAAATGTACATACATGATATGTATATTATTATCATACAATACTACACTTTAATATCCTTTAAATGTTTATATTTATAAGTGTCTGTTGTAGGAAAGATTGTATTCATATATAAAATAAGGTTTTCAGGATTCTCTCTCTGTCTCTGGGTGTAACCCCCCCATAGACCTGACACCTCTCCCCCTGCAGCCTGCAGCCTTTAGCCTGGACACAGAGACATATTTCAGCCCCTTGAAGGTAAATACAATTTTAAAACCCTTTTTATTTTTCCTTCTAAAATGTTAATACATAAATGTAATCATGTCACAATTATTAAAAGTGAACTATACAATATTAAACTATGCCGGAATGTTTTTTTTTTACTAAATCTTTATATAAATCCAACATATTATCATACAATACTCCACTTTAATATCCTTTAAATGTTTATATTTATAAGTATTTTATTGGTGGAAAATACTGTTCTCAGCAAGTTTCCCTACTTGGAACCTAAAGCCCCTGACACACACACACACACACACACACACACACACACACACACACACACACACACACACACACACACACACACACACACACACACACACACACACACACACACACACACACACACACGTTCACCGTAGGGGGGGTCATGAGATCCTCTGGAAAAAGACAACTGTTGTTTGTATATCCTTATATACATATAGCCCCCCCCTTATGTACATGTAGCCCCTGTAAGGGCCCTACCTGTTGAATTGGTGAGAAAAAAATATTGGTTTCAAAGACCTTCCACCCCCCCCCCAACCTTTTGAGGTACATAGACAGAGAGACAGCCGGATATTTCATTCAATGTAAATTACATTTTATAAATCTTTAGTACTGAATGCATACATATTACATGTTTTTATTGACCAATACTACATATACATGTTTATATGTTATTATTCTTGAATTCATTTCTTAAAGAAAAAAGCCTGGGGAAGGATGTATGGTAAATCAAAACCCCCATCAGTCTCTAAATCACCATCGTCAAGATGTGCCCGGTTCAGACATTGTCTCTTCCCCGCATGATATCCATCCAGGTTTCGTATGTTTTCTTTTCCAGGTTAGATCAACCTTCTTGCCTTTAGGCCCAGGTTCTGTCTTAAGGATAGAATGGCCCATCGACTTAAATGCTCACGATGTTGGAAAATATAACAAATTTCCAGTTGTTTCATCATGTCAAGTACTTCATGATAATCTCCCCACCTGAAGCTAAAGACAGACACAAAATAGTTGACCTCTGTGCAGGCTTCTGAAAATACATACGAACTAACTGATTTGGTTGCATTTGAACTATTGAATTTGGCACAACCTAAAATGGTCACTTCGGAGTCTGGACTATATGCCATTGACGAGATTCTTATGGCTTTCAAATCAAATCACCCCTTCCAATGCGTACCCCGGCAGGATTGTTCCACTCAGGGCCTGTTTGATCTGATATGGAGCAAGTCTTATCTTAAGCCATTCTCTCATCCAAGAGAAAAACTCCCTGTTTTTGGTTGAAAAATGGTGATGAGGCAGCTGTTTGTGAAAATCTTCACCGTTGAATCGTCTGGTTGGAAAATGTAACCCATATGTCCATCACTCATATCCAGCACACCATTGATTCCAAGATGGCGTAGCAGTGAAGACGTGTTTGTTTGTCCTCTCGTGTACTTTTGTATTTTTCGTATATATATATTTCAATTTATTTTCAATCTCT
This sequence comes from Oncorhynchus masou masou, assembly GCF_036934945.1. Classification (NCBI taxonomy): domain Eukaryota; kingdom Metazoa; phylum Chordata; class Actinopteri; order Salmoniformes; family Salmonidae; genus Oncorhynchus; species Oncorhynchus masou. The sequence goes on from NC_088233.1 coordinate 43,684,558, forward strand.
TTTCGTTTTTTAATTCGATTATACCTTCCGGTAACCTGCCTCACCCAATATGATACGGAATCGCTATTATTTTCAATTTTAGAACACATTCAAGAACCTCCAGAAGCTAACCAGCTAATTAGCTACAAGCTATTTAGTCATTGTTAGCCACTGCTAGCGGCTTTTACCTTCTGCACAGATATCAGCCCTGTTTTTAGCCTGGATAATACTCGCTAGTCTACCAGTATCGGACTGTCTCTCCACAACAACGCCGGATTCCTGCCGTAATCCCTGGACCACTACTTCTGATCTTCACAGCTAGCTTGCAGCGAGCTAGCTCACAGCTAGCTTGCACTCACCGTGGCACCCAGTACCGAAGCTATCCCTGAGGCCCACCTCCCGGACTACTCAGCTGTTCACCCGATCCTTGCTGTAAACTCTGGACCTTGGCACCGGATCACTGCTGCTACCTGTTGGCTATAGTGTCTAACGCCACTGCCACGAAGCTAGCACCAGTTAGCCGTGTTAGCCTTGAGCCAGGCACATCTCCCGGCTAGCAAACTAAATTCTACAATACCCCTTTCGCCATCTGGTTTGGATTCTCTGTCGACACGGCGCCCCGCCGCACCACCACGACTGGTCTGCCAACGAATACTCCATCCGTTGTGCCTTCAACCGGCCTCCATCGGAGCAGACGCTCCTACTAGCCCCGGGCTACTAACTTTAAACTCTGTGTCGCCCGCGTACTAACGTAGTGGTGGCTTCCCTGTTCCATTAATCACGGTACTCCATTCTGTTTATTTATTTTTATCTGTCGGCCCCAGTCGCGAACTCAGGCTCTGTGTGTAGTTAATCCGACCCTCTCTGCCTAGTCATCGCCATTTTATCTGCTGTTGTTGTGTTAGCTGATTAGCTGTTGTTGTCTCACCTGTTGTTTTAGCTAGCTCTCCCAATCAACACCTGCGATTACTTTATGCCTGGCTGTATGTCTCTCTCAAATGTCAATATGTCTTGTATACTATTGTTCAGGTTAGTTATCATTGTTTTAGTTTACAATGGAACCCCTAGTTCCACTCTTCATACCTCTGATACCTCCTTTGTCCCACCTCCCACACATGCGGTGACCTCACCCATTACAACCAGCATGTCCAGAGATACAACCTCTCTTATCATCACCCAGTGCCTGGGCTGTACCCGCACCCCACCATACCCCCGTCTGCACATTATGCCCTGAATATATTCTACCATGCCCAGAAATGTGCTCCTTTTATTCTTTGTCCCCAACGCTCTAGGCGACCAGTTTTGATAGCCTTTAGCCGCACGCTCATCCTACTCCTCCTTTGTTCCGCGGGTGATGTGGAGGTAAACCCAGGCCCTGCATGTCCCCAGGCACCCTCATTTGTTGACTTCTGTGATCGAAAAAGCCTTGGTTTCATGCATGTCAACATCAGAAGCCTCCTCCCTAAGTTTGTTTTACTCACTGCTTTAGCATACTCTGCCAACCCTGATGTCCTTGCCGTCTCCGAATCCTAGATTAGGAAGGCTACCAAAAATTCTGAGATTTCCATACCCAACCATAACATTTTCCGTCAAGATAGAACTGCCAAAGGGGGAGGAGTTGCAGTCTACTGCAGAGATAGCCTGCAAAGTAATGTCATACTTTCCAGGTCCATACCCAAACAGTTCGAACTACTAATTTTAAAAATTAATCTCTCCAGGAATAAGTTTCTCACTGTTGCCGCCTGCTACCGACCCCCCCTACCCCCCAGCTCCCATCTGTGCCCTGGACACCATTTGTGGATTGATCGCCCCCCATCTAGCTTCAGAGTTTGTTCTATTAGGTGACCTAAACTGGGATATGCTTAACACCCCGGCAGTCCTACAATCTAAACTAGATGCCCTCAGTTTCACACAAATTATCAAGGAACCCACCAGGTACAACCCTAACTCTGTAAACAAGGGCACCCTCAAAGACGTTATCCTGACCAACTGGCCCTCCAAATACACCTCCGCTGTCTTCAATCAGGATCTCAGCGATCACTGCCTCATTACCTGTATCCGCTATGGGTCCGCAGTCAAACGACCACCTCTCATCACTGTCAAAAGCTCCCTAAAACACTTCTGCGAGCAGGCCTTTCTAATCGACCTGGCCCGGGTATCCTGGAAGGATATTGACCTCATCCCGTCAGTTGAGGATGCCTGGTCATTCTTTAAAAGTAACTTCCTCACCATCTTAGATAAGCATGCTCTGTTCAAAAAATGCAGAACTAAGAACAGATATAGCCCTTGGTTCACTCCAGACCTGACTGCCCTCGACCACCAAAAAACATCCTGTGGCGGACTGCAATAGCATCGAATAGTCCCCGCGATATGCAACTGTTCAGGGAAGTCAGGAACCAATACACGCAGTCAGTCAGGAAAGCAAAGGCCAGCTTTTTCAAGCAGAAGTTTGCATCCTGTAGCTCTAACTCCAAAAAGTTCTGAGACACTGTAAAGTCCATGGAGAACAAGAGCATCTCCTCCCAGCTGCCCACTGCACTGAGGCCGTCTTCATCGACCTGGCCAAGGCTTTCGACTCTGTCAATCACCATATTCTTATTGGCAGACTCAGTAGCCTCGGTTTTTCTAATGACTGCCTTGCCTGGTTCACCAACTACTTTGCAAACAGAGTTCAGTGTGTCAAATCGGAGGGCATGTTGTCCGGTCCTCTGGCAGTCTCTATGGGGTTGCCACAGGGTTCAATTCTCTGGCCGACTCTTTTCTCTGTATATATCAATGATGTTGCTCTTGCTGCGGGCGATTCCCTGATCCACCTCTACGCAGACGACACCATTCTGTATACTTCTGGCCTTTCCTTGGACACTGTGCTATCTAACCTCCAAACGAGCTTCAATGCCATACAACACTCCTTCCGTGGCCTCCAACTGCTCTTAAACGCCAGTAAAACCAAATGCATGCTTTTCAACCGTTCGCTGCCTGCACCTGCACGCCCGACTAGCATCACCACCCTGGATGGTTCCGACCTAGAATATGTGGACATCTATAAGTACCTAGGTGTCTGGCTAGACTGTAAACTCTCCTTCCAGACTCATATCAAACATCTCCAATCTAAAATCAAATCTAGAGTCGGCTTTCTATTTCGCAACAAAGCCTCCTTCACTCATGCCGCCAAACTTACCCTAGTAAAACTGACTATCCTACCGATCCTCGACTTCGGCGATGTAATCTACAAAATAGCTTCCAATATTCTACTCAGCAAACTGGATGCAGTTTATCACAGTGCCATCCGTTTTGTTACTAAAGCACCTTATACCACCCACCACTGCGACCTATGCTCTAGTCGGATGGCCCTCGCTACATACTCATCGCCAGACCCACTGGCTCCAGGTCATCTACAAGTCCATGCTAGGTAAAGCTCCGCCTTCTCTCAGTTCACTGGTCACGATGGCAACACCCACCCGTAGCACGCGCTCCAGCAGGTGTATCTCACTGATCATGCCTAAAGCCAACACCTCATTTGGCCGCCTTTCCTTCCAGTTCTCTGCTGCCTGTGACTGGAACGAATTGCAAAAATCGCTGAAGTTGGAGACTTTTATCTCCCTCACCAACTTTAAACATCTGCTATCTGAGCAGCTAACCGATCGCTGCAGCTGTATATAGTCCATAAATAGCCCACCCAATTTACCTACCTCATCCCCATACTGTTTTTATTTATTTACTTTTCTGCTCTTTTGCACACCAGCATCTCTACCTGCACATGACCATCTGATCATTTATCACTCCAGTGTTAATCTGATAAATTGTAATTATTCACCTACCTCCTCATGCCTTTTGCACACAATGTATATAGACTCCTTTTTTTCTACTGTGTTATTGACTTGTTTATTGTTTACTTGTTAAGGGAATTTTTATCAATGATGACTAAATGTGAATACATTTCAATCAGGACTGACTAATCAGAATACTAGTATGTTACTATATATGTACTAATTCATATACTATTATGTTACTGTATATGTACTAATCAGAATACTATTCTATATATGTATGAGTTTTCTTTCTTGATCCCAGTACTGAAAATAATGTGTGTGAACTTGGTCAAAAGTTAGAACAATGACTGTCTGTTCCTTGGTACAAATCTTCAGACTGCTATTTGAATGCTTATCTACACGAGAAAACCTTGACTCGTAAATTATATTAAATTGGTAGGGAGGCGGATGTGGGAAGGCTGGAGAGACAGCCTTTGTACTGGAACGGAGATGGCACGGATTGGGGCTGGAACTAAGGACGTCATTTTCAGTTTATAACCTGTGGCAAACCTGTATTGTGGGAGTACTCTCGAGAATAAACTCTGCTGTCTGATTGTAAGACGGCTCTGTCTATCATTTTAGAATAAGGGAATTACAAATCCTTATGAATTGACAGAGTGTTTAATTTTAATTGGGTATTAAAACATAGAGGCATTACATTCCTTCAACATTACTCCATGTGTAACTCTTTGTTGTTGTCTGTTCACACTGCTATGCTTTATCTTGGCCAGGTTGCAGTTGTAAATGAGAACTTGTTCTCAACTTGCCTACCTGGTTAAATAAAGGTGAAATAAATAAATAAAAATAAATAAATAAAAATAAATAAATAAAAAACAATCAGGGGCATTACGAAGAATGGCTTCGATGGTTTTGTCATTGTGTTCACGACACGAAGGACACAATACACCGACAATTGGTCTAGGAGCCATGTTTTATTTCTTTCTTCTTTAGAGTCTTCTGTGGTTTAGCTCTCTTGATGTTTCTTGGTGCTCACAGTGTTCACAGATCTTACTTATACTCCGGCTGACCCCCCCCCCGGAAATTATTGTTTCATATACAAGATCCCTAAAAAGCAGAGCCATAAGTTCACTACAACATTTCCCTACTCTTTCAAATGTTCAAACACATTCCACAGGTCAACAAAGTCACTACACATGAATCACCATGACAGCTTTAGTGCAAACACATGCTTTACTTCAAAGGAACAGCTGCACTATCAGGTTACAGAAACACTCACTTGATAGCATGAGAACATCTGGACAGGATGTACATATATGGGCATAACCGCGTGACACATAAAAGAGGTCATCAATCACTTTCGGACACATGCCGAATACTGCCCGAATGCAGTAAGGAAAGTGATGTTAGGATATAATAAAGTAATCCTGTACGAGCTTTTGTGCCGAATACATTATGTTGTTACAGATGTCAAGCTTATGGGCATGTGGCAGCAGTGTGTAGGAGGGAGGTTCCTAGGTGTGAGAAGTGTGCAAAAGGGCATGAGACAATGGAATGTGTAGCATTGGGGAAAGTAGTGGTATGTGGTAATTGTAAGGGTGCCCATGGGGCTGGGGATCAGAAATGTCCCGTGCAAGAGAGGCAGGTTGAGGTTTCCAGGGTTAGAGTAGTGAAGAAAGTAGAGGAAGATGGGTTAAGGGTGAGTAGTAGATCTTTAACAGTACAAAACAAAAGTGTGATTCACATCAATGCGCTGTGTAGATATCAATAATAAATTATATCCGTATCGCCGTAGACTACACCACAGCTGTCATCCTTACATCCAAGTGTTTATTCAGGTTGGATAATCTTTGGATGCCGATAGCAGTCGCACAATTGGAAGACATAGCTCAGACTGAAAATAAGCCTATTCCTGCTCTTTTCCTGCAATCCATCAAACCCATTTGGTGTGTCATCACAGTGGTCTCTGAGTTGTGGTCAGACTCGCTCAAGTGGAACAAATTTAAACTTGATCCTTTTTTCAATGTTGATTTGAACGTCATTGAGAAAACCGAGAAGTATCAAATATTTTTTCCCCACAAAACATACTTTCTGATTTTTAAAAGTATTCCTCAAAGTAATCATCTAGTTTTTCAAAAGTATCTGTAATCTGATTACAATATTTTTGCTGGTTACACTTTTTTGTAATCCCTTACATCTAACAGATTACATATAATCCATTACTCCCCAACAGCCTTGATTTCTCAAATGATTGCCTCGCCTGGTTCACCAACTACTTCTCCGACAGAATTCAGTGTCAAATCTGAGGGCCTATTGTCCGGGCCTCTGGCAGTCTCTATGGGGGTGCCACAGGGTTCAATTCTTGGGCTGACTCTCTTCTAGGTATATATCAATGATGTCACTCTTGCTGCTGGTGAGTCTCTGATCCACCTCTATGCAGACGACACCATTCTGTATACTTCTGGCCCTTCTTTGGACACTGTTAACAACCCTCCAGATGAGCTTCAATGCCATACAACTCTCCTTCTGTGGCCTCCAACTGCTCTTAAATACAAGTAAAACTAAATGCATGCTCTTCAACCGATGGCTGCCTGCACCTGCCCAACCGTCCAGCATCATTACTCTGGACGGTTCTGACTTAGAATATGTGGACAATTACAACCTCTTGTTCCAGACTCACATAAAACATCTCCAATCCAAAGTTACATCTAGAAGTGGCTTCCTATTTCACAACAAAGCATCCTTCACTCATGCTGCCAAACATACTCTTGTAAAACTGACCATCTTACCGATCCTTGACTTTGACGTTGTCATTTACAAAATAGCCTCCTACACCCTATTCAACAAATTGGATGCAGTCTATCACAGTGCCATCCGTTTTGTCGCCAAAGCCCCATATACTACCCACCACTGTGACCTGTACACTCTCGTTGGGTGGCCCTCGCTTCATACTCGTCGCCAAACCCACTGGCTCCAGGTCATCTACAAGACCCTGCTAGGTAAAGTCCCGCCTTATCTCTGCTCGCTGGTCACCATAGCTGCACCCACCCGTAGCACATGTTCCAGCAGGTATATCTCACTTGGCACCCCCAAAGCCAATTCCTTCTTTGGCCGCCTCTCCTTCCAGTTCTCTGCTGCCAATGACTGGAAAGAACTACAAAAATCTCTGAAACTGGAAACACTTATCTCCCTCACTAGCTTTAAGCACCAGCTATCAGAGCAGCTCACAGATCACTGCACCTATTGTATTTACTTCGCCACCATGGCCTATTTATTGCCTTTACCTCCCTTATCTCACCACATTTGCTCACATTGTATATAGACTTATTTTTCTACTGTATTATTGACTGTATGTTTGTTTTACTCCATGTGTAACTCTGTGTTGTTATATTTATCAAACTGCTTTGCTTTATCTTGGCCAAGTCACAGTGGTAAATGAGAACTTGTTCTCAACTTGCCTACCTGGTTAAATAAAGGTGAAATAAATTAATTAAAAAAACCCTGGCATGGAACATTGTCACAAACCATACCACCCTCTCAGGCCCTAGAGTATGAGAAGGGAGATGTGGAGAATTGAAAGATGGAAGAAGTGGGAGTTTTGTTTTGGTCAATGTACGGACTCTTTTAATTTGGGTCGATTAAATTTGTTTCCCTATCACATATGGACTACCCTTTAATTTAACTGGTTTTACTTTTTCAATCCGTCCAGTTGGTGGCGGCAATTCACTTTTTGGGTTGTAGTCCGCCATATAACCCACAGAAGAAGAAAAAAAAATAGACAATGGGGATAGCAAATTAACTATGACTGCGATCAGATTATTACACCAAATGTTTTACCGTTGAAATTAAAAGCAATGTAGTTGAACTATTTTCATGGTAACCCACGAAGTTTTACACTGGCAAGGATAGTTTGGGTCACACGCAATTTTTCAAGGTAAGAAGTAGATGTGAGATGCAACACTGCCCATGCAACTAATTTAAATAGGGATATTGATGTTGTAGTTTCAATGAGCAAGGCAAAAGCCTGAAATGGACAGTGATGGTGCAGAGATGGCAGGAGCAGTGGAATAGAGATACTAAGGGTAGACATGTATTTATTTTCGGTACAGAGAAGTCGGGGAGGACGAGAGGATGTGACAGAAGGGGCTTTTTTTTTTTTTTATTTTTTACAAGATTACGGGTGGGACACAACCGGTTAAATACGACTTTACATGTGATAGGAAAGGATCCAACAGGAAAGTGTGATTATTGCCAGAAAGCAGAGACCGTGGCCCATGTATAGCTACAGTGTGGGTAATATCAGAGGGAAAAAGAGGCTGAGGTCTAATGAGTGAGAAGAAGACACAGCCAATTAAATAGTATATTGTAGAACGTAATTAGATATCGTCTCATGTTATATTTTTTTAAGAGCAACTAGACTGGTATGTAGGATTTAGCTTCTCCCTGTCTCTGGCCCACACTCCGGTACAGTATGTGTCGGTAATGTAATGTGCACTATGGCTTACAACCGCCGATAAACCTTACCTAAGAAGAAGCAATGGATGGTTTAGTTATACAAATATTTGGCAACACTGCCAGCAGCAGAGACTGATCTGCGGTGAACTAGCTAGCTAACGTTACCATTCTAGCTCATTTAGGTTATTTCCAAAAAAACGTATATAGTTATGAAAACCACGTGATGGCGTTATTCCATTGATCACATTCGAGACTGTCACCAAATAATCAAGTTGTTCATGTACTTTAGCTTTTGCTGCTTCGAGTAGTCAACGTTACTGTAGCTAGCGAGCCGAGCGGCCTTTGCTTTGGCTTCCACCAATGTAAACTTCGTTCACCATGGAGTTGACTTCAGCTAGTCTCTCAATGTAACGTTGGCTACTTGCCAGTTCCAAAACCTGCACATCCGTAATCCTGTTCGGAGTCTTGTTTCGCTCAGCCTGTGCTGCGGGCAGCCGGCTATGGCACGGTAACTAGCTACGTAGTTAGCAGTCGCACGTGACTAACGTTAGAATTGTTAGCTACCAGTTCGCTATGTCTATTGTTACCTAACTTTTTCCTTAAAACGGCCAACCTGCATTTTCTAACAATAACAAAGCGAGGCCCCCCCCTCCCACTGTTTTGGTCAACAGTCATCACGCTCAAATTCATAGACTGAGTTATGGATGTTTTAACCTTGTTATGAGGCTATGAAGTTTGTTTACAAACATTGGAGTAAAACATTCTTGTATTTTGGGTTCTGATGGGGGTACGACAGTTAAACTAAGCCATGAGGCATTTATAGCAACAGTTAGCATTGCATGCAAGTTACATAACCTGATTTTTGTTGTCACCCTTTGTGGCTTCAGTCAGAATTGGTTCACTGTACTCACGTTTGCTTGCAATTAAGACCGTTGGCTACACTAGTGTCTGAGAACACTGAAGTCAAGAGGGAACTAATTTGTAAACATATCAGGCAGTTGGATTATCCTGCCTATTGAAGGCAATTCATTTTTAGCCGCCCACCCATATGTTGTGAGATGGAGGTGATGGAGGTGGACTTGCAGCTGGGGGGCCCCAGTAGGGAACCAGAGCCAGATGTTGTGGCAGACCAGGTAGATCTCCCTATCGTCATCCCTGACTCTGGCAGTGAAACAGAGGACGAGGCCCATGCAGCTCCCTGTGACCCACCACGGCTCCCAAACACCTGGGCGTTCAGTCAGAACAGAGCCAGAGTGGAGGGGCAAGTTGGGTCCAGGATCAGAAGGGAGGGTCCTATTGAGCCCAGGGTCACCACAGCAGCCACCCTGAGGCATCGGAGAGCCAGGTAGTTATGGTTGGACTGGATTCCCTCTAAACTGAGTATCCATACTGGAGACATAATTGTATGCTTCATCGAGTACCTATTTCACCCCATGTTATACCTATTGATTGTACCTGTATTGTTTCTGTGTGGTTCAAGGCCAGGCCTCAGGGAGCACTCCTCCACCCAGACCGCTGCTCGTGCTAGCAGCTTCCTGGATTTCCTACTGCGAGTCCCTGCAGCCAACCAGGCCGAGGGCGACTCTGGGAGTACGACGGAGCTGAGCGAGTCGGAGGATGAAGCAGATCCCCCGGGGCCAGCAGCAGAGCCTCCCAACTCGGCCGTTCCCTCCAACCCTCATCCAAACCTTCCAGTTGCAGTCACGCCACCCGAAGGCCTTTATTCTTCAGGTAAACCAACCTCAAGTCTGATCAATACATAGCCATTTTCTACTGTAACCTATAAAGAGTGAATCTCACCATGCCATCCTGTGTATAGATTCTAATGCAACCACAGAGGCTGCGAGGACCGTGACTGGAAATCAAGTGAATCCTGAGGTAAGACCACATTCATTGCCAGTGATTGGCCTACACTCTTGGATGGGCATACTAAAATAAGCAAAAAATAAACATATTTTTTTCAGGACCCTGTCTTTCAAAGATAATTCGTAAAAATCCAAACAACTTCACAGATCTTCACTGTAAAGGGTTTAAATACTGTGTCCATGCTTGTTCAATGAACCATAAACAATTAATGACCATGCACCTGTGGAACGGTTGTTAACACTAACAGCTTACAGACGGTAGGCAATTAAGGTCACTGTTATGAAAACGTAGGACACTAAAGAGACCTTTCTAGTGACTCTGAAAAACACCAAAAGAAAGATGCCCAGGGTCCCTGCTCATCTGCGTGAACGTGCCTTTGGCATGCTGCAAGGAGGCATGAGGACTGCAGATGTGGCCAGGGCAATAAATTGCAATGTCCGTACTGTGAGACGCATAAGACAGCGCTACAGGGAGACAGGACGGACAGCTGATTGTCCTCGCAGTGGCAGACCTCGTGTAACAACACCTACACAGGATTGGTACATCCGAACATCCCACCTGCGGGACAGGTACAGGATGGCAACAACAACTGCCTGAGTTACACCAGGCTGCACAATCCCTCCATCAGTGCTCAGACTGTCTGCAATAGGCAGAGAGAGGCTGGACTGAGGGCTTGTAGGCCTGCTGTAAGGCAGGTCCTCACCAGATATCATCAGCAACAGCGTCGCATATGGGCACAAACCCACCGTTGCTGGACCACTGTTCTTCACTGGCGAGTTGCGGTTTTGTCTCTCCAGGGTTGATGGTTGGATTCGCGATTTATCATTGAAGGAATGAGCATTACACTGAGGCCTGTACTCTGGAGTGGGAGTACATGATCCACCAGCCATACTGCTGCTGTGAGATTTCCTGCAAGATAAGAATGTCAGTGTTCTGCCATGACCAGCGAAGAGGCCGGATCTCAATACCATTGAGCACGTCTGGGACCTGTTGGATCAGAAATGTCAGGGAACTTGCAGGTGCCTTGGTGGAAGAGTGGGGTAACATCTCACAGCAAGAACTGGTAAATCTGGTGCAGTCCATGAGGAGGAGATGCACTGCAGTGCTGGTGATGATTAGCTCATTAGTGCAGTTTCTCTAGTAGCATTGTGTGCCATTTTTATTTATTCCCATGCACTGTCAGAAATGTCATGCATCATCTCTCTGTCCCCTCTAGGTTGTATCAGACCCACTAGCCTCCAGTGCACCGGCCCTTCGATTGTCCCAGGGGGATGAGGGGGAAGGGGAGACCTGCTCCATCTGCTTTGAGCCCTGGACCACGTCAGGGGAGCATCGCCTGGCCACCCTGCGCTGCGGACATCTCTTTGGCTCCACCTGCATCGCCCGCTGGGTGAAGGGCCAGGGCCAGGGAGCCAGGTGTCCCCAGGTCGGTGTCTTCATGTCTGTCTGTCAACCTTGGTATGTGTGGGGGGAGAGGACTGGAATTACTCCTGGTTCAACTATGAACAGGAAAATTGAAAAGGTCTGCACTCAGCATTTGAAAGAAAGGAGAATCTATTCCATCCTAAGTGGAAAAAAACGAGCTCCTACTTCCACTGTAGTGACTGGCACCAGGTGGAATCTGTGCTGGAGGCGCAGCTTCCTCAAGCATTCAAAAATGAGTCGAAACTTAAATCCCCTCTGAATTACTTACATCTGAGAAAATACCACCATAAAATATGACCCCCCAAAAACAATTGATTTAATACGCAGACAGTGACGTGAAGGCGTCCCATCAGACTCTGTCTGGCTCTTGTAATGATCTTCTGCTGTATGTCTGCAGTGCAACAAGAAGACCAAGCGCACCGATATCGTCCTCCTGTACGCACGCAAGCTGAGGGCTCTGGACAACACCGAGCAGGAGAGTATGAAGAGGTGAAGTAGCTGCTCACATCTTTAGTTTATTTTCTGAACTGCTGATATTGGCATGAATCTGACCTGATTCACTACTGTAGCGAGGGAGCTGTTGAGAGTGAGTGAGTCTGAATGTGTTGTGTGCAGGTCACTGGAGCAAGAGCATTCACTGCGTAGAAAGGCTGAACTGGAGTCAGCACAGTGCCGACGACAACTGCAGGTGATGACAGACGAATGTGGGGAACTGCACAAGCAGCTACAGGTACTTTATTCCCATTGCTTTACCGGTCATCCCCCAGTCTCCCATCCATTTATCAGGTGGACTAGAATACCGAGCCCTAATCATTGAGATGAATCTACCCCTAAATCCACTATGATGATTGTATGCTGACTTTCAATGTTTTTCTGATCACATACTGTATCTGCTATTCTTGACTTGACTTCCATTGGTATTGAACAGTGCAGGTGGGTCACTTTTTTCTTCTTCTTCCTTCTACCTCTGTCAGGAGCTGAAGACTCTGATGGCCCAGCCTGGCTGTGGGCCCTCACAGAGCTCAGCGGCATCTCTCTCTGGACTCTTTCAGAGACAGGACAGCACCCAGGGGGGCCACTATGTCTTTTCCAAGGCCGTGCTGGTGTCCCAGGTGGGGGGATGCAGGGTGCTGTCATACTGTGAACCCCTCAGCTGCCTGCTGGCCTCTCAGCCCTCCCCACACACTAGCCTGGTGCCTGGTAAGACCTTTGATAAGCTTTGATATGCTTTCAGTACAAAATAGCTGTGAACATTTGTTTTATTGCACAGATTGTATAGATGTGAAAATATCAAAGGGAAGTATTTGTTACCTCTTGGAATAATTTCTCCACCTTTGCTCTCTCTTCCCCCTCCTCCCTCTGTGTCTACCTGCCAGGCTGCGGGGTGAAGAAGGTGAGCACGTTGAATCTGAAGGCCTGCCAGTACATTCCCATCCATGTCAAACAGATCAGAGGCCTGGCCTTCAACAGACAGGCCGACAGCCTCCTGCTCTCCGCTGCCCTGGACAACACCATAAAACTCACCAGGTAACCAGATAGTCTGCTTCTAAGCAGAGAGTCTGTGTCTTCGCAGAGAGATTTATCAGGACAGTGTGTTCCAGAATGGCGTTGACTTCATAGCCCCAGGCTATGATGGAGAAGAACATTGAACTTTTCTGAATTGCAAGAACCATTCAGACCTAATATTGATAACAAAACCCTTGATTGTTAATAAGGACAGTATTTTCCCTTCTAAATCTAATATCCTAACTGTACCATTATTCTCCTGCAGTCTAATGACCAACACAGTGGTGCAGACCTACAAAACAGGCAAACCAGTGTGGAGCTGCTGCTGGTGCCTGGACAACAACAACTATGTGTACGCTGGTCTCAGTAATGGCTCCGTGATGGTGTATGACACCAGGGACACCAGCACACATGTCCAGGAGCTACAGCCACTACGTTCCAGGTCAGTCTGACAGCCAGGCCAGCGGGCAAAGGTAATCTAGTCTGTATTCGACACCACAGTTTAAACTACACCTGTCAATATAACCTAGGTAGGGCCCAGAGTTTTACCTTCTTCACAACAGGATCTGACCAGGTACATTTCTGGGCTTAGATTTGGTATTTTATTTGTTTTGTTACTCATTTTCAAAGATGGTGGAATGAATATGAATTTATATGGTGTGTGTGAAATGTAATTCACATAGTGTAATATATTATAATATGTTATACAATTTTAGTATGCAGTGTGATTTTTAAAACCCCAGGCACCAACCGTGACCTCTGGCTTCTCCCAGGTGTCCTGTGGCATCCCTGTCCTATGTGCCTTGCGCCGCCTCCAGCTCGTTCCCATGTGGTGGCCTGATCGCAGGCTCTCTGGATGGGGGCTGCTTCTGGGAGCAAGTAGATGGGACCACCTACAGACCCCACATGTTGCCCCTGGAGACAGGAGGCTGCACAGACATCCAGGTGCAGCCAGAGAGCAGACACTGTTTGGTCACCTACAGACCAGGTGAGACTATACCATCCTTGGGAGGACTATGAGGGGCAATTTTTATTTTTTTATTTGACCTTTATTTAACCAGGCAAGTCAGTTAAGAACAAATTCTTATTTTCAATGACTGCCTGGGAACAGTGGGTTAACTGCCTGTTCAGGGGCAGAACGACAGATTTGTACTGTGTCAGCTTGGGGGTTTGAACTCGCAATGAAGGGCCTAAATAAATGTGTGTGTCTATACACTACCGTTCAAAAGTTTGGGGTCATTTAGAAATGTCCTTGTTTTCGGGGAAAAAAAGCAAATTATATATATTTGTTTGTCCATTTTAAAATAACATCAAATTGATCAGAAATACAGTGTAGACATTAATGTTGAAATGACTGTTGCAGCTGTTTAAAAAAAATGGAATATCTACATAGGCATACAGAGGCGCATTATCAGCAACCATCACTCCTGTTTTCCAATGGCATGTTGTGTTAGCTAATCCGAAGTTTATAATTTTAAAAGGCTAATTGATCATTAGAAAACCCTTTGGCAATTATGTTAGCACAGCTGAACTGTTGTCCGGATTAAAGAAGCAATAAAACTGTCTTTCTTTAGACTAGTTGAGTATCTGGATCCTCAGCATTTGTGGGTTCAATTACAGGCTCAAAATGGCCAGAAACTGAACTTTCTTCTGAAACTCGTCAGGCTATTCTTATGATAAATAAAGGCTAGTCCATGCGAGAAATTGCCAAGAAACTCTCATACAACTCTGTGTACTACTCCCTTCACAGAACAGCGCAAACTGGCTCTAGCCAGAATAGAAAGAGGAGTGGGAGGCCCTTGTGCATATGTCTGATCAATTGTATATTATTTTAATAGACTTGTTTTTGAAAAAAAAAAAAAAAAAAAAGGACATTTCTATGTGACCCCAAACTTTTGAACGGTAGTGTGATATATATATTTTTTACCCGGAGAAGCCCATTGAGACCCATAGTCTCTTTTTCAAGAGATACCTGGCCAAGAAGGCAGCAACAATTAATTTAAATTTACATAATTTAAAACATACATGATCCAGCCTAAAAAAAACATTTACACTCCTCTGTAACAGTCTTTAATCAATATTTTAAATTCATTCAGGGTCACTAACAAATCTAGATGAAGCGTGGATTGTAGACTATTCGATGCCTCTGGTGCACAAGAAGAGAAGGCAGTCTTGTCTAATACTGTGAATGTCCTGGGGATTTAAGTAGCAACCACCTAGCAGACTGGGTATGGTGACTGCTGGTGGTGTAGGAGACCAGACTACAGAGGTAAAGAGGGAGTTTACCCAAAAAGGCTTTGTAGATGAGCAGATAAAAATGTGTTTTTCTGTGCATATAAATTGAGGTCCGACCTACCATTTGGTGCAAGGTGCAATGGTGGGTGAGTGACTTGGCATTTTGTAATAAAGTGATAAGATGCATGATAAAAAGTGTCCAGTCTCTGTAAGACAGTGGAGGCTGCATGCATATACAAGTCACCATAATCAATTACAGAGAGAAGTGGCCTGAACAAGATTCTTTCTAGCCATAAGCGGGAAGCAATCCTTATTACGAAAATAAAAACTACTTTGGAGCTTTGTCACAAGATTATCCACATGAACTTTAAAGGACAACTTGTCATCAACCAAATACCTAAGTGTTTGTAGGGTGACACATTTTCAGTGGTTAAGCCACCAGATGTGACAATGCTAACCTTCTCTGGCAGAGTTCTAGCTCTGGTAAAGGTCATGAATTTAGTTTTTTGTACATTCAAGACCAGTTTGAGAACATTAACAGGCCTGCAGTGACAAAAGCAGTCTGGAGTTCTTCAACAGCCTGAACCAGAGAAGGAGCACATGAATATATGACTGTTTCATCTGCATATTTGCTGCCCCTTCACTGAGACCAATGTTTTTGAGTCTAGCTAGCAACAATTCGTGGTTAACTGAATCAAAGGCCTTTGATAAATCCACAAACAGAGTTATAGACAGATTGTTTCACTTATAATCCACTGTATCACAATTCTAGTGGGTCAGAAGTTTACATTAAGTTGACTGTGCCTTTTAAACAGCTTGGAAAATTCCAGAAAATGATGTCATGGCTTTAGAAGATTCTGACAGGCTAATTTGACATAATTTGAGTCAATTGGTGGTGTACCTGTGGATGTATTTCAAGGCCTAACTTCAAACTCAGTGCCTCTTTGCTTGACATCATAGGAAAATCAAAAGAAATCAGCCAAGACTTCAGAAAACAAATTGTAGACCTCCAAGTCTGGTTCATCCTTGGGAGTAATTTCCAAACGCCTGAAGGTACCACGTTCATCTGTACAAACAGTAGTACCCAAGTATAAACACCATGGGACCACACAGCCATCATACCGCTCAGGAAGGAGATGCGTTCTGTCTCCTAGAGATTAATGTACTTTGGTGTGAAAAGTGCAAATCAATCACAGAACAACAGCAAAGGGCCTTGTGAAGATGCTGGAGGAAATGGGTACAAAAGTATCTACATCCCCAGTAAAATGAGTCCAATATCGACATAACCTGAAAGGCCGCTCGGCAAGGAAGAAGCCACTGCTCCAAACCTGCCATTAAAAAAAAGCCAGACTACGGTTTGCAATTCTACATAGGGACAAAGATTGTACTTTTTGGAGCAATGTCCTCAGGTCTGATGAAACAAAAATAGAACTGTTTGGCCATAATTACCATTATGTTTGGAGGAAAAAGGGGGAGGCTTCCAAGCTGAAGAATACCATCCCAACCGTGAAGCACGGGAGTGGCAGCATCATGTTGTGGGGGTGCTTTGCTGCAGGAGGGACTGGTGCACTTCACAAAATGAATGGCATCAAAAGGATGGAAATTATGTGGATATATTGAAGCAACATCTCAAGGCATCAGTCAGAAAGTTAAAACTTGGTTGCAAATGGGTCTTCCAAATGGACAATGACCACAAGCATACTTCCAAAGTTGTGGCAAAATGGCTTAAGGATAACAAAGTTAAGGTATTGGAGTTGCCATCACAAAGCCCTGACCTCAATCCTATAGAAAATTTGTGTGCAGAACTGAAAGTGTGTGCGAGCAAGGTGGCCTACTAACCTGACTCAGTTACACCAGCTCGCTCTGTCAGGAGGAATGGGCCAAAATTCACCCAACTTATGGTGGGGAGCTTGTGGAAGGCTACCTGAAATGTTTGACCCAAGTTAAACAATTTAAAGGCAATGCTACCAAATACTAATTGAGTGTATGAAAAATTCTGACCCACTGGGAATGTGATGAAAGAAATAAAAGCTGAAATAAATCACTCTACTATTATCCTGACATTTCACATTCTTAAAATGAAGTGGTGATCCTAACTGACCTAAAACAGGGAATTTTTGGTTGGATTAAATGTCAGTTAAATGTAAATTGTGAAAAACTGAGTTTAAACGTATTTGGCTAAGGTGTATGTAAACTTCCGACTTCAACTGTATATATTTCTCTTTCTAATTAATTCTGCCAAGTTATCTGAAAACCAGGTATTGGCCCTTCCACTCATTCTAAATTTCTTCACATGGGCATGCTTATCACAAATGGACACAAATTTCATATAAAAATAGTCCCAGGCAGTGTCAACATCAGGAGTCAGACGTACTCTGTCAATATTATGGTACAGATCATAAGGAGTGCTTGCTCATCAAACTGTCTATAATGTATTTGAAAAATATAACAGGGTTTGGCTTTGGTTATTTCTTTTGTATTTCTAACACAAGCAATATGCACAGTGATCACTGACATCATTACAGAATATCCCAGATGTGTATTTGTGAGGGGTATTCATTAGAATAATGTCCAATAGAGTTGATTTGTTAGGTGTTCTGGGATTTGGTCTTTTTGGCACATTAATTAATTGAGTGAGATTCAGGGAGTAACACAGTTCTTTAAAATAGTCCAATACAGATGTAAGCATGTCCTAGTTCAAATATTCTAAAAGAATGAATTTGGGGTCATTTTGCAAGTGCAGGACATCAGAAAGAGTTAAGTGCATCTCCCGAGGGCGATCTGTAGCAGCCGACTACAGTGATGTGTGAGTCCTTATATACTTTCACTTTAACCGCAAGCAATTCAAAATGTTTTACCTTTGGAAATCGAGTGAATTTCAGAGGTGTTGAACTCAGATTAACATAAATTGAAACACCTCTTCCTTTACTTATCCAATCAGCTCTAAAAACCGTGTACCCATCAGTAGAAATCAAGTTATTTGACATGGATTTCTTGAGCCAAGTTTCTGATAAAAACATTGTCTGCATTTGTCGTTTTCGCCCATGTTCAAATCTATTTTTGGAACTAGACTTCTGACATTAACATGCAAGAGGCCAAAACCTGCTCTGTTTTTAAAATCATAGGGAGTCGGTAGAGATTGTATGGTATCTACCGGCCCAGGGTTTGGTTGCACGTTACCAGAGATCAACAATAAAAGCATAATAACATATCTCAGTTGCCCAATGGGTGAGGACTTTGCGGAGCCAGCACCATTGTCAATAACACTGAGTCTTTCGACACAGGAAAAAAGTCATTCGATAGTTTGAGATTTTGGAGGTATGCCATCAAGTGTAGGTCCAGTTGCGTTTTGAGAATGTTGCAATTGCAGAGAGCGACCAAGTTCCTGGTGGTATTGAGATGATGGTCTCGTCGGGGTGTTTGCAAATTGTAGGGCATAAGGCGACGATAATTCACTCACCCATTGATCATTCAGCCTATTAAATCCAGGATGGCATTGAGTAAAGAGCAGGCACAGTAACGGATACATGATTACGGTTTTTAGAGATATTTCAGCACAGGTGTGAAACGACCAGTAGGCGTTATGTAGAACGTAGATTTTCCCACGGCCCACTGTGCATCATGTTTTCCAATCCGATAGCCGCTTCTCAGCTCCTAGCCTTGTGCGGCGACAGACGCTTGATGACAGCTCTGCACACTCTTGGCATTCACTCAATCTGCTTCACCTGGAATGCTTTTTCAACAATCTTGAAGGAAGATGAGTTCATCAGAGTTACACGCCTCAGAAATTGCAGCCCAAATAAATGCTTCAGAGTTCAGTTAAGACGCATCTCAACATCAACTGTTCAGTGGAGGCTGCGTGAATCAGGCCTTCATAGTCCAATTGCGCCAAGGAACCACTACTAAAGGACACCAATAAGAAGGAGAGACTTGCTTGGGCCAAGAAACACAAGTAATGGACATTAGACCGGTGGAAATGTGTCCTTTTTGGTCTGATAAGTCCAAATTTGAGATTTTTTTTGTTCCAACCACCGTGCCTTTGTGAGACGCAGAGTAAGTGAACAGATGGCCTCTGCATGTGTGGTTCCCACCGTGATGCATGTTGGTGTGGGGGTACTTTGCTGGTGAAGGTGTCTGTGATTTATACAGAATTCAAGGCACACTTAACCAGCATGGCTACCACAGCATTCTGCAGCAATACGCCGTCCCATCTGGTTTGGGCTTAGAACTATCATTTGTTTTTCAACAGGATAATGACCCAACACATCTCCAGGCTGTGTAAGGGCTATTTGACCAAGGAGGAGAGTGATGGAGTGCTGCATCAGATGACCTGGCCTCCACAATCATCCAATTGAGATGGTTTGGGATGAGTTGGACTGCATAGTGAAGGAAAATCAGCCAACAAGTGCTCAGCATATGTGGGAACTCATTCAAGACTGTTGGAAAAGCATTCCAGGTGAAGCTGGTTGAGTGAATGCCAAGAGTGTGCAAAGCTGTCGCCAAGGCAAGGGGTGGCTACTTTGAAGAATCTCAAATATAAAATAGCTTTTTTTGTTTGGTTGGTTACTACATGATTCTGTATGTTATTTCATAGTTTTAATGTCTTTCACTATTATTCTACAATGAAGAAAATAGTAAAAATAAAGAAAAACCCTTGAATGACCAAACTTTAGACTGGTACTGTAAATGTAATAAGATGTATAGGCATTTTTTTCTGCTTTTTACTTAGTCCTGGGTCTTTGTTGTCCTGGCATCTCTCTGTTTGCTGGATTAATTCTTATATTCCAAAGCAGGTGTTTTGTTTTAGCTTGTGCTGGGCTGTAACAAAAGCCTATACTCCCCATTTAGCTCTCCGGGACCAGGGTAGGTGACCACCAGCTCTCGTATTTAGACTGACAGTCTCTGTGTTTGATCCCGTCCAGGGCGCTCCAAGCCATCGCTGCGCTGTGTTCTGATGGAGCTGAACAGGACCCCCCAGCAGGACGCGGCTCGGGAACCCTCGTGTTCCTGCTACCCAGTCCAGACATTCAGTGCTGGCTCCTCCTGCAAGCTGCTCACCAAGAATGCCGTGTTCAGAAGCCCGGCCGGGGAGGGCTCCACTCTGGTGTGTGCCGGGGACGAGGCCACCAACTCCATCATGGTGAGCCACTGGCATGGATGCAATTTTGTGTGTGTATTTTTACTTTATTCAGTTAATATGGTTGAAATTCATCATTACCCCAGAAAATGTCAACTTTGACTGCATTTACACATGACCCCTCAGTTCCAATATCTCTGCCCCAGAATGTCTGATCCTCACAAGAGGATGTGCTTATTGTTCAGAAGTGTCTCTCTGAGTAGTTAGTGGGAATCTATACTGTCGGAGAATTATTTTGGTTTGCTAATGCCCAAGTTTTACCAATATGATGGAACATGCTGTATGCTTTATCTGTTTATATGCATGGCTTTGAAGATAATAATTACACCAAAAGCAACTATAAATATGTTTATTCCATAGTCTATGTATTTAAGATTTAAAGTATGATTTAAGTTTGTATTGACTTGCTCAGTACATTTGGATAGGATCTGCGACCATCCATCCTTTTTGTCTGCTTGTACTTTTTTCCACTTAAAATTAACATTATAGTTTCAATTTCTCTGGCCCAGAAAGTCTGAATCTTACGAGGTAATATTCTCCTGGGTCAATGGGTTCTCCTGCAGTTTTCTGAGAGGCTCTACATCATTTGAGATTGGTCTTAAGTGGCACTACAGACCAACTGTAACTGAACACATCTGAATGTTCAATTACAGGAAACTAATATAAACGCAACAATTTCCCCCAATTTTTTTTTTTAAATATATTTTTTAGGTCATATAAAGAACTCAGTCAATTTAAATAAATGCATTAGGCCTTCATCTATGGATTTCACATGACTGGGAGTACAAATATGCATATGTTGGTCACATATACTTAAAACAACTAAAAGGTAAGGTCGTGGATCAGAACCAGTTAGTATCTGGTTTGACCAGCATTTGCTTCATGCAGTGTGACACATGTCCTTCGCATAGAGTTGATCAGGCTTTTGATTGTGGCCTTTAATGTTGTCCCACTCCTCTTCAATGGCTGTGCGAAGTTGCTGAATTTGGCTTGAACTGGAACACGCTATTAATCCAGAGCATCTCCAAGCATGCTCAATGGCTGTCATGTCTGGTGAGTATGCAGGCCATAGAAGAACTGGGACATTTTCAGCTTCCAGGAATTATGTATAGATCCTTGTGACATGGGGCCATGCTGAAACATGAAGTGATAGCTGCGGATGAATGGCACAACAATGGGCCTCAGGATCTCGTCACAGTATCTCTGTCTGTTGTCCGTAGCTTGTGCCTGCCCATACCATAACCCCACCGCCATCATGGTGCACTCTGTTCACAACGTTGACATCAAACTGCTCGCCTGCACGACGCCATACACCTGGTCTGCGGTTGTGAGGCCGGTTGGACGTACTTCCAAATTCTCTAAAACGACGTTGGATGTGGCTTATGATAGAGAAATTAACGTAAAATTATTTGGCAACCGCTCTGATGAACATTCCTGCAGTCACCATGACAATTGCACTCTACCTCAACTTGAAACATCTGTGGTATTGTGTTTAGTTCCAAAACTGTACATTTTAGTGGCATTTTATTGTCCCCAGTACACGGTGCGTGCACCTGTGTAATGAACATGCTGTTTAATTAGCTTCATGATATGCCACACCTGTCAGGTGGATTGATTGTATTGGTAAAGGAGAAATGCTCACTATCAGAGACGTAAACAAATTTGTGCACAACATTAGAGAGATGTTTTTTGTGTGTTTGTAAAATTTGGGCTATTTGTTGTTTGGCCAAAAGTATGTGGACGCTTGCTTATGGAACATCTCAATCTGAAATCATTGGTATTAATATGGAGTTGGTCCCCCCCTTTGCTGCTATAACTGCCTCCACTCTTCTGGGAAGGCTTTCCACTAGATGTTGGAACATTGAACCTCTATGGGGGTGCCACAGGGTTCAATTCTTGGGCCGACTCTCTTCTCTGTATACATCAATGATGTTGCTCTTGCTGCTGGTGAGTCTCTGATCCACCTCTACGCAGACGACACCATTCTGTATACTTCTGGCCCTTCTTTGTACACTGTTTACAACCCTCCAGATGAGCTTCAATGCCACACAACTCTCCTTCTGTGGCCTCCAACTGCTCTTAAATACAAGTAAAACTAAATGCATGCTCTTCAACCGATGGCTGCCTGCACCTGCCCGCCAGTCCAGCATCACTACTCTGGATGGTTGACTTAGAATATGTAGACAACTACAAATATCTAGGTGTCTGGTTAGACTGTAAACTCTCCTTCCAGACTCACATCAAACATCTCCAATCCAAAGTTGAATCTAGAATTGACTTCCTATTTCGCAACAAAGCATCCTTCACTCATGCTGCCAAACATACCCTTGTAAAACTGACCATCCTACCGATCCTCGACTTCGGCGATGTCATCTTCAAAATAGCTTCCAAAACTCTACTCAGACTGCATCCAGTTTACTATCAGTGCCATCTGTTTTGTCACCAAAGCCCCATATACTACCCACCACTGCGACCCGTACGCTCTCGTTGGCTGGCCCTCGCTTCATACTCGTCTCCAAACCCACTGGCTCCAGGTCATCTACAAGACCCTGCTAGGTAAAGTCCCCCCTTATCTCAACTCGCTGGTCACCATAGCAGCACCCACCTGTAGCACGCGCTCCAGCAGGTATATCTCTGGTCACCCCCAAAGCCAATTTCTCCTTTGGCCGCCTCTCCTTCCAGTTCTCTGCTGCCAATGACTGGAACGAACTACAAAAATCTCTGAAACTGGAAACACTTATCTCCCTCACTAGCTTTAAGCACCAGCTGTCAGAACAGTTCACTGCACCTGTACATAGCCCATCTATAATTTAGCCCAAACAACTACCTCTTCCCCTACTGTATTTAGTTATTTTGCTCCTTTGCACCCAATTATTTCTATCTCTACTTTGCACATTCTTCCACTGCAAATCTACCATTCCAGTGTTTTACTTGCTATATTGTATTTATTTGCCACCATGGCCTTTTTTTTGTTTGTTTTTTTGCCTTTACCTCCCTTGTCTCACCTCCATTGTATATAGACTTATTTTTCTACTGTATTATTGACTGTATGTGCAACTCTGTGTTGTAAGTGTCGAACTGCTTTGCTTTATCTTGGCCAGGTCACAATTGTAAATAAGAACTTGATCTCAACTTGCCTACCTGGTTAAATAAAGAGGAAATAAAAAAATTGCTGCAGGACTTAATTCCATTCAGCCAGGAGTATTAGTGAGGTCAGGGCGATTAGGCCTGGCTTGCAGTTGGCATTCCAATTCATCCCAAAGGTGTTTGATGGGGTTGAGGTCAGACCTCTGAAGGCCAGTCAAGTTCTTCCACACTGAGCTCGACAAACCATTTCTGTATGGACCTCGCTTTGTGCACGTGGGCATTATCATATTGAAACAGGAAAGGGCCTTTCCCAAAATGTTGCCACGAAGTTGGAAGCACAGAATCATCTAGATTGTCATTGTATGATGTAGAGTGAAGACTAAGGGGTCTAGCCCGAAACATGAAAATCAGCCCCAGACCATTATTCCTCCTCCACCAAACTCCACAGTTGGCACTATGCATTCAAACCCAGATTTGTCCTTTTGGACTGCCAGATGGTGAAACGTGATTCATCACTCCAGAGAATGTGTTTCTACTGCCCCAGATTCCAATGGCGGTGAGCTTTACACAACTCCAGCCAACGCTTGGAATTGCGTATGGTGATCTTAGGCTTGAGTGCGGCTGCACGGCCATGGAAACCCATTACATGAAGCGCCCGTCGATCAGTTATTTTGCTGACGTTACTTCCAGAGGCAGTTTGGAATACAGTAGTGAGTGTTGCATCTCAGGGCAGACTATTTTTATGCTTCAGCACTTGGCGGTCCCATTCTGTGAGCTTGTGTGGCCTACCACTTAGTGTTTGAGCAGTTGTTGCTTCTAGACTCTTCCACTTCACAGTAACAGCACTTAGAGTTGTCCAGGGCAGCTCTAGCAGGGCAGAAGTTTGATGAACTGAGTTGTTGGAAAGGTGACATCCTATGATGGTATCACATTGAAAGTCACTGAGCTCATCAGTAAGGCTATTCAACTGCAAATGTTTGTCTATGGAGATTGCATGGCTATGTGCTCGATATTTTTTTTTTTAGTACACCTGTCTGCAACGGATGTGGCTGAAATATCCGAATCCACTTATTTGAAGGCGTCTCCACATGCTTTTCTGTTTTAATGCATTGAGTGTTTGATCATCTACTCAATTTTAGTTAAGAATTTCAGGATATTTGCCCTAAATCTATTACTATTTCCATTATGACCATTTTAACCATATTTGACCTTTGACCACTTAATTTTACGTGACATCCGGCCTTACTTTGTATTACCCCATTGTTTGATCTAGGATAGATGACAGCCTGCAACAACAAAAACGAGCACTTTTTCCAGGTTGGGTGATGTATTATTAGAAGTTAGGCTCAGTTAAAATTTACTCCACTGTTGAGATTGATTCTTCCCAAATGGTTTAACTGTTTTGTGGTTGAAAGAAGTCCATAAAAGTGAGAGGCTTGACTCTGTTTTGAGGCATTTGGGGAATAGTTTGAATTATATAAAACTGGCTTGAGCTTCACATTGAGCCATTGTTTCCAATCATGTCATCTTTTTTCCCTAGGTGTGGGATGCAGGGAGTGGATCCCTGATTCAGAAGTTGTCTGCTGACCTCCCAGTGTTGGACATCTGTCCATTTGAGGTGAACCAGGGCAGTTACCTGGCCTCTCTCACTGAGAAGATGCTCAAAATTTACAAGTGGGAATGAGGAGGAATTATGGAGGACACCACCAGCATAGAACATGTATGAGTAGCACGGCTGCTGCACTATATAAATGGCATCCATTTAGTACAGCCTTTTCTTACCCAAAGTCACTACAGATAAACTTTTATTGGGTTTGCATAGCAGTAGCGGGACTGGAGAGCCATCACACTGCTGCAGTGTTATGAAGGAACTGATAACTGGAGTGCCTGTACAGATACACTACTGCCCTAAATGTTTACATTAAGAATCAGAGAACATCCTATCAAAAAAATATTTAGCTTTCTTGTTTTTTGATGCATGTGACGATCAGTTAGTGTTGTCAGTTAACCATGCTGTCGACAAAATTTGAAATGTGTTCCATCTCTGGTTTTAGAGACGGATCCATGGATGAAAATCAGGACATCGATGGTTTGTTACATTTCCTGGATCCTGATTGGCACAACTGCTCAGCCAGCTGCATTAAAAAAATGTATTTAAAAAATCCTTCTGGATGTGTTTCATTTTTTATTTCCTTATTTTATTTACAGGGGAAAGTGTGTATTTTATAACAAATGTTTGTATAATTTGTAATGTAATAAAATAGAAATCATTGGTTATTTTTCATCCTGACTTGTGATTGTGCATCTTCAGTTTCAATGTCTAACGTTATTTTCATAAACCATATTTTTTTCACAGATGTTTTCAACCATTTCTGTATTCTGTCTAGAACTATATTTTAGAGGTCAGTAATCAATCAGTTTATATTTTCATAGGCAAAATATCCGTAACAGTACAGGGGTTTGTCAAAAACAAAATAACTGACAGGAGTCGAATAATAGAAAGAAAAGTGCTAGATTATCTCATAGTTGGCTAATGAAAATGTATTAGTGGTTTAGATTCCGAACTATATTCAACTGTGTTCGTTAATTGCAAGTAAAATGCTGATTGATGATGATCCATTGTCTTTGAAGTTATTACAGAGAAACAGTCACTCTAGAAAATGTAGATCTATGACTGAGATTGCCAACAACGCACACGCAGACGTATGCAAGAAAACGTCCCATCACTGTAGTCGTAATTTGCAGCTAGCAATCCTAGCTAGCTAGTTATCCGAAGATGGCGGCTTGTAGACGTGTTCCTCGTCTCCTGCTTTTGATGTCTATCCTTTTGTATGTGCATCCCATTCGAGAGGATAAATATCAGATCAATGGAGTCGCCAAGCCTCCAGTTAGTGTTGTTATCCCGGCTCAAAATCCAGACGGAGTACCGGCTGCTGTAAACGGAGCTCCAGTACTCGCGGCCCTGCCACTTCGTAGACGCACTAGCGGCTGGAAGCTGGCCGAAGAGGGGGCTTGTCGGGAGGACTTGACAAGGCTTTGTCCGAAACATTCCTGGAACAATAACCTGGCTGTGCTTGAGTGCCTCCAGGATAGGAAAGAGGTATGTTGGATTGTGGGCGATATTGTGGCCCGACCAAAACTTGGGTGTGCCTTGGCTTGGCTTTACTCAAGCTAGCATATAACGTTATCCAGTTAACGTTAGCTAGCTAACTACTAGCCGATGCTAGCTATTAGTTGGCTACTTAGCGAGCATTTACTATATCGCTGGTTGTGTTGCAAAAATAGGATATAGAAGTGATTGAAATTGATTATTCAATATGCTTTAAGAGCTTCATCATTCGACAAGTATAGCCACTGAAATAGTGCCACTCCCCCCCCCCCAGCCATTTAGGACCGTGCTAACGTTTATTATTAAAGTCACAAGTTTAGCTAACTCGCTAAGCAGCTACTGTAACGTTAATACCTACAGATGTGCCAAGCTAACTAGCAATGGCTAGCTTGATCTTCTAATGATATGTTGTGAGTCATGTCCATTCCTGGTCTAACACATCTGTCGTCCTATATGTACATTTCGCCAACATTTCCAGCAATGTCCTGTTCAGAGTAAGGATAGGAGATTGTTAGATCTTAAGTGTAGATTCAGTGACCTTTTTTTTAAAGCTTCCAGCCAATGGTTAGGCTTGGGAAAGCGAAAGTCAATCACTACAGTAATATGTGGTGAGTGGCCAGTCTATCCTAATCAGGTGTTTGCAGCCTGAGTCTCAAGGCAATGGTCCTGTTAGCTCAAGGGGCTAGTACCAGCAGTGGTCTGAGAGTAATCTGCTTTTTGGTTTGTTTTCCTTGATTGTTAGACTCTAGACTAGAGTATATCTACAGCATTAGTGTCTATTGTAGTTTAGAACAGGGGTTGGTGCTGATTTTGTTAGGTAAGGATCTTGTTCTCTGTTAATGACCAGTGGTTGCTCTCTTCATTGTAAAATGCTGATAATTATTCATTTATTTATTTTCACCAGATTTCAGTGGCCTGTTTTCATTGAGGAGGCTCAGTCAGTGGTCTTGGCTCAGCTCTTTTGGTGTGGGTAGTTTTAGAGGCACACAGCAATTTCCCTGTCTCCAGGCTGCTGCTCACTGCCAGCCTCCATGGTAGTTGTGATTTTGTTTACTTGGTCAATTCACAGAGTAGGGAGGAGGCCATGGCAGTATGACTTTACTTTCAGGACTCATGGCTTGGATTGTTTAGTTCTGAGTTTTGAAGGTCCTCTTGAGTTCTGTGTTGTTGAAAAAGCTTTTCTGGGGGAATTTGAGGCATTTTGGCAATGTCTCTCAGGTTGAAGACTTTCATGGCTATTTATAGTCTCAATAGGGCTAAACATGCATTGTAAGCTTATAGTTTTGTTTAAAAGAAAAATCCCCAAATGATATTATCGGTCCTTTTAATGAAATGGCTTTTCATTCATTCTGTCAACTGCTGTTTTGTTTACAGCTAATAGGCCTAAACGTTGACGTCTAGCCTTAATCACTGTAGAAAATGTGTTGTTTTCATTTCACACTATAGTTTTGTGCAGAGTGAGGTTAATACTGGTTCTGCTATCTTGGCTCTCAGCCCATGGCTCTTCTTTGAGTGTGAATTAAGTGGACAGATATCTTCCTCTCAGCTTGATGAAACCTTAATAAACTGGTCCATTCTCAAATTCACAGAAGCTCTAAATGGGCACCTGTGCAGGCGTACACTGCTTTCATGGTTTCTGAGGTCAAGGATGGGTCTAGTCAAATTGTTTAAAGATGACAAGAAGCATCTTCCTTCTCCAGACACACGGCTCTGCAGTGCAAACATTTTACTCACATACTGGTATGCACCTAAATATTTTGCTGTGAACCTGGAATTTTACTTCAGCTCCACCAATGCACATAGAAAAAAATCGTCCAGGTAATTGTTGAAATGATTACTTCACTCTTCCGCGGCCCCTGAGTGCCATGGAGAATACACTGAGCGCAGATTCATGATCGTCATGCTTGCACCATTACTACAAAAAATGCTTTTTACCTAAAATAATTTTACTTGTGCTCCTACATTTTTCAACTTACACTACCTGACCAAATGTATGTGGACATCTGCTCGTTGAACAACTCAATCCAAAATTATAGTCATTAATATAGACTTGTCCCCCCTGCTGACATAACAGCCTCTTCTGTGAATGCTTTCCACTAGATTTTGGAATATTGCTGCCGGGAATTGGTTCCATTCAGCCACAACAGCACGGAGGTCGGGCACTGTTTTTGAGTGATTAGGCCTGGATCGCAATGGACGTTCAAATTTATCCCAAAGATGTTCGATGGGGTTGAGGTCAGCGCTCCGTGCAGGCCAGTCAAGTTCTTCCACACCGATCTCAACAAATATTTTTGTATGGACCTCGCTTTGTGCACGGGGGCATTGTCATGCTGAAACAGGAAAGGGCCTTCCCCAAACTGGTGCCACAAAGTTTGAAGCACAGAACCAATCATCTAGAATGTCATTGTATGATGTAGCATTAAGATTTCCCTTCACTGGAACGAAGGGGCCTAGCCCGGACAATGGAAAAACAGGTCCAGACCCAGCGCTAGCAGGGCAGATATTTGACTTGTTGGAAAGGTGGCATCCTATGACGGTGCCACGGTGACAGTCACTGAGCTCTTCAGTAAGGTAATTCTACTGCAAATATTTGTCTATGGAGATTGCATGGCCGTGTGCTCGATTTTATACACCTGTCAGCAAAGGGTGTGGCTGAAATAGCCTAATCCACAAATTTGAAGGGTTGTCCACATACTTTTGTGTGTGCTGGGTGCACAATTGGCCCAGCGTCGTCCGGGCTGTCATTGTAAATAAGAATTAGTTCTTAACTGACTTGCCTAGTTAAATATATGTTACACACACCACACTGACCAAAAAGTTATTTGTTCGAATTTACGTATGTCCCCATTACTAGTATAACAATCAAAACCTATTTCTTTCACTTACTTGCTGTGCTGTTTCGTTGTTCTTTTTTCAGTCGTTTCATTCTCAACCAGGATTTATATGGAACGCCCTTTGGGTCTTTGCGTGTCAAATAACACTGTTTGACCAATCAGGACCTGAATATGACGTCACGTCACACAATTTAACACGTTCATATTTTTTTTTACGTAGCTATTACACGTTGATTACACTATCACTCATATTTCATATGTCGCAACGATTCATCGATACGTGTGCTATGATGCTGGTAAAGTTGTCTCTCGCACCTACAGTGCTGGTCATAAAAAAAGCTAGCTAGCTCATGGATGCAAACAATGTTCTTCCCCATAAACATAGCAAAACAACATATGTTTCTGTAGCTATAGTTAGTTATCAGCTAACTATATAGCTAGGTGTCATCATCTAAAATAACCCTGATTTATAAGAGTTATTTTATTAATAGTGGTCAGACCCATCTAAGTCTACAATTAGCCACAATAGTAGACTTTGCGGTTAGCCTTCAAAATCAAAGTATGGCATAATTCTACTGTTTGTATTCATTTGCATCACTGTCAATGACTTTTTTTACTTTGAAGGCAAACTCCACGATTGTGCCTAATCCTTA
The DNA here is from genome assembly GCF_036934945.1 of Oncorhynchus masou masou. Lineage (NCBI taxonomy): Eukaryota > Metazoa > Chordata > Actinopteri > Salmoniformes > Salmonidae > Oncorhynchus > Oncorhynchus masou. Next base: position 43,714,611 of record NC_088233.1, read on the forward strand.
TTGTGGCTAGCTTCACAGCACAACCTGTTCCCGTCGAGCCTCACTAGCCAGATGAAGCTAGCTGGCTGCTTATAACGTTAGCTTTGGGCAACAGGGTTAAGTAGCTGGCTAGCTATTGTTTTCATAAACTGAAGTTTAATTTCAATAGGTGGACAACAAGTGGCAAATATAGCTAATTCTTACTCACAAGGATTTCTAAATTATTTGCGAAGAATAATGAAAATGACTGCAGTTTCTACTGATCATTGTTTTCAGACTGGTTGCGTTAGTGCTAGCTAGGTACCCCAGAAGTTGCGGTCAAACAAATTATGCTTTATTATCAACGTGGTATTGTAAGCACATCGTTCTTGGCCTGTGTTTGCTTATTTGCAGACTTATTTGTACAGCATTGACAGTGCTACTGTATCTTTTTTTTGACACGTAAAGACCCAAATGGCATCCATAGTGTGTATGTCGTGACTCTAATATCAGTGACGCTACTATTGTGAAACATCTGAAAAATAGTGCACTTGGTAGTGCATACTGGTGCTCGACCAGTCGGCGAAAGCCATCATGACCCATGACAGAGAATGGTTGATTGTCAAGGGGAATGAATTCGATTTATCCTGGCGTTAATGGATTTCACCTTTGAGTTGTCTCGCTGAAATTGTCTTACTCTTTCAAATGACTGCTCGATCCACACAGCAGACATTGTGGGCTAGGTTAGGAATGCTGTGTTGCACGTGTAGCGCAACATTTTACGTGGCGTCATTACGTTATGTACCTACGCTATGTAGGTATGCACGGTAGCTTTGACATCGGAATTTAATATGGGAGTTAAACTAGACATCGGGCCGATCCCAATGTTGGCATTTTTATCTAATATTGGCCAATCCGATATGTTCGCCGATTTATATCCTGCATCCCGAGTCGAAAGCGTTCCACAGGGTTGCTGGTCCACATTGACTCATGCTTCCCACAGTTGTCAAGTTGGCTGGATGTCCTTTGGGTGGACCATTCTTGATACACACGGGAAACTTGAGCGTGAGAAATCCAGCAGCGTTGCAGTTCATGACACAAACCGGTGCACCTGGCACCTACTACCATACCCCGTTCAAAGGCACCTAAATCTTTTGTCTTGACCATTCTCAACCCGAATGGCACACACACAATCCATGTCTCAAGGCTTAAGTCTTTATGTAACCTTTCTCCCCTTCATCTACACCGATTGGAGTGGATTTAACAAGTGACATCAATAAGGGATCATAGCTTTTACCACGATTCACCTGGTCAGTCTGTCATGGGAAGAGCAGGTTCTTAATGTTTTTAATGTTATGTATACTCTGTGTATGTGCTCCTGGTAACAAAGGTCACCTTAGCCCTGCCCATGTAATAGAGAACTAAGATCACAACATTTGAAGTTCATATTCAGTTTAGAATGAGTCACATAATGTTTAGCGTACTTATGTACTTTCCCTTTCTGTAATACACATGATTTCCAGTGTTCTATTTGTGACATTCAAGGTCGTATGGGTTGATGGTCACTAGTTATATTATTCTCATATTTGTGCATCTCTCCTTTCATGAAGGATTCGATATGCATCTAGATACTTGTGCTCAGATACGATACATTAACGATACGTTTTTATTTTGAAACTATTGGGTGTGATTCAGCTTGATTAGGGGAACAAATTGATGTATTTCAGTAAGATTTGATGGACTGCCATACCCTGTTCACTTGTCTTTTGTCTTGCCCATTCACCCTCTGAAGGGCACTCACACAATCCATGTCTCAATTGTCTCAAGGCTTAACAATCCTTTATCCTGTCTCCTCCCCTTCATCTACATTGATTGAAGTGGATTTAACAAGGGACAGGATTAAGGGATCATGGCATTCACTTGGAGTCACCTGGCCAGTCTGTCATGGAAAGAGCAAGCGTTCTTAATGTTTTTGTACACTCAGTGTGTAAGCTATATACTGTATTTAGCTGCTATTTATAAACTTGTTCATATCACCTAACAATGAGGGGGAGTAAGTCTGCTTGAGGATAAATTCAAACTTGAGTCTTGCATGGTCTTCTGAAGTCCTCATTGCTGCCTCTCTCTCTCTTTTCTCTTTCTTTCTGTGTGTCTGTGCCTCTCTTTTTTTCTGAGGTAGAGGCCTATAGTAGCTACAGTATGCAACTTTGTTGCCGTGTATTTTTGTGTGAAAATGTTTTCACCACGCACTGTCAGTCCAGGTTATAGACCCGATTTTGTTTTCTATACTGATTTGCCAAGCCGGAGAGCCTTTCCTGAGACATGGTGCATTATATGTCCATTGCGCTGCACACAAATTAAATGTAGTCTTGAATGATGCATGCCAGTATACCAGAGCGAATGGACTGCGAACACACAACTCAAACTGCATTGCAACAGTATGAACTAAATAACTAACCACTTTTTTTTGTTCAAGGTCTGTTTTCTGCTAAAGATGATAGACAGTCTGTTTGCATCTGCAAATGTATTATCTACTATCAAGACGATCTGTACCCAGAGCTTCCTATACAGCTAATCTCCTTCTGTAACATGTTGAGGCTGGCAATTAAGGAGAATGAGAGGCTCAGTTAAAGATGTTGCAGAACTGCTGTATTCCCTTCTGCCCAGTTTCCCTGATGTTGTTACGGCAATCAAGCTGTTTTTTACCATCCTTGTAACTGCTGTGAGAGATTGTTTTCTAAACTAAAATTTATAATGAACTACTTAAGAAGCGTTAGGATCTCGGTCTGATATGCGCTTTTGGTATCACCACTCATTGCACTGGCACCGCTGTTGTGGACTTGCCCTTGGCATTTGTTCACCGATATCCCCTTACTTTCAATTAGTGGTTTTAAAAATATATATTTTTCAATGCCTGGGGCACTTTTTCCATCACACTTAGCTTCCTAGTACGTATGGAAATGTCAATTATCTATATAATTATTTGGATAATTATTTGGATAATTATTGATATATTATTATAATTTTGATATGTAAAAACGGCTTTCCATAAAGTCACAATCTTATTGTTTTGACTTCCTACAAGCCTCTCTGGCTGGTGTTTTAGAACATTTGATGCTGTCCGATTAGAATATAAGTTCTTGTCCCCAGATTAGGGCGAACTCCAATTAGTCGACTGGGTGATTGTTTGGTCGTTAAGCTGTTGGTTGACTGAGATCGTTTAAGTTGAGCAGTAACAGATAAATGTTTATAGTACCAGTCAAAAGTTTGGTGACACTTACTTATTCAATGGTTTTTCCTTATTTAAAAAAAATATCTACATTGTAGAATAATAGTGAAGACAAACTAACACATGGAATCATGTAGTAACCAAAAAAGTGTTAAAACAAATCTAAATATTTTTGAGATTCTTCAAAGTAGCCACCCTTTGCCTTGATGACAGCTTTGCACACTCTTGGCATTCGCTCAAACAGCTTCACCCTAGAATTATTTTCCAACAGTCTTGAAGGAGTTCCCACATATTCTGAGCTCTTGTTAGCTGCTTTTCCTTCACTCTGCGGTCCAACTCATCCCAAACCATCTCAATTGGGTTGAGGTCAAGTGATTGTAGAGGCCAGGTCATCTGATGCAGCATTCCATCACTCTCTTTCTTGGTCAAATAAACCTTACACAGCCTAGAGGTGTGTTGGGTCATTATCCTGTTGAAAAACAAAGTATAGTCCCACTAAGCGCAAACCAGATGGGATGAATGCTGTGGTAGCCATGCTGGTTAACTTCTTGACGCTACCCATCCCTGTCGCGGGATCATTTTCGTCAGCAACCAGTAGCATACAGTCAAATAATATTACAAAAAAATATTCATATTCATGAAATCACAAGTGCAATATTGCAAAACACAGTTTAGCCTTTTGTTAATCCACCTGTCATCTCAGATTTTGAAATTATGCTTTACAGAGAAAGCAATCCAAGTGTTTGTAAGTTTATCGATAGCCTAGCATAGCATTATGTACACTTAGCATCAGGAAGCTTGGTCACAAAAATCAGGAAGCTTGGTCACGAAAATCAGAAAAGCAATCAAATTAACCGTTTACCTTTGATCTTCGGATGTTTTCACTCACGAGATTCCCAGTCATTCAACAAATGTTCCTTTTGTTCCATAAAGATTTTTTTTATATCCAAAATACCGATGTTTGTTTGTTGCGTTATGTTCAGAAATCCACAGGAAAGAGCGGTCACGACAACGCACACGGAAAATCCAAATAGTCTTCATAATGTCCACAGAAACATGTCAAACGTTTTTTATAATCATTCCTCAGGTAGTTTTAAAAATATATATTCGATAATATATCAACGGAGTGTGTAGGTTTTTCAATAACAGCGGGAGGAACAATGGCGGCTTTACTCTGTTGCGCAAAAACTCACTCTGAGAGCCCCCACCTATCCACTTACGCAATGTGATCTTTCACGCTCATTTTTCAAAATAAAAGCCTGAAACTATGTCTAAAGACTGACACGTTAGGGAAGCCATAGAAAATGGAATCTGGTTGATATCCCTTTAAGTGTGCCTTGAATTCTAAATACATCTCTGACAGTGTCACAACTCCTCCATGCTTTACGGTGGGAAATACACATGGGGAGATCATCCGTTCACCTACTCTGCGTCTCACAAAGACATGGCAGTTGGAACCAAAAATCTAATTTGGATTCATCAGACCAAAGAAAACATTTCCGCTGGTCTAATGTCCATTGCACATGTTTCTTGGCACAAGCAAGTTCCTTCTTATTATTGGTGTCCTTCAGTGGTTTCTTTGCAGCAATTCAACCATGAAGGCCTGATTCACAGTCTCCTCTGAACAGTTGATGTGTCTGTTACTTGAACTCTGAAGCATTTATTTGGGCTGGTAACTCTAATGAACTTATCCTCTGCAGCAGAGCTAACTCTGGGTCTTCCATTCCTGTGGCAGTCCTCATGAGAGACAATTTCATCATAGCGCTTGATGGTTTTCGACTGCACTTGAAGAAACTTTCAAAGGTCTTGATATGTTCTGGATTGACTGACCTTCATGTCTTAAAGTAATGATGGGCTGTCGTTTCTCTTTGCTTATTTGAGCTGTTCTTGCCTTATAGACTTGGTATTTTACCAAACAGGGCTATCTTCTGTATATATCCCCCCAACCTTGTCACAACACAACTGATTGACTCAAATGCATTAAGAAGGAAAGAAATTCCACAAAGTAACAAGGCACACCTGTTCATTGAAATGCATTCCAGGTGACTACCTCATGAAGCTGGTTGAGAGAATGCCAAGTGTGCCTTCATGACAGCTTTGCACAAAGGGTGGCTATTTGAGGAATCTCAAATATAATATATATTTTGGTTTGTTTGACACTTTTTTTTGGTTACTACATGATTCCATATGTGTCATTTCAGTTTTGATGACTTCTTTATTATTCTACAACACTGACATCTAGGCTACTTGCCGATACCAGTATCTGATATTTTCCTTGCCAAAAAAAAACGATACAGATTTTATAAAAAATTATGCCCTTTTTAAGCATTCTAGTACAGTTAAATTGTTGCAACACACTGAGCAAAAAGTTATTTTGTTGGCTCTTGCTTACTTTCTATGCTCTTTCGTTGTTCATTTGTTCAGTCTCAACCAGGATTTCATCATACATGTCAAGCAGTGAAGTTTCAACTCTGTCTGTCACTGAGTCCGTTTCCGTCTTGTCCAGCTGTGTCTGTAACATTTCACGTAAACCTTGTTTCCATTCTGCATCAATGTAGTGGTCCTTGTACCTAGCATCGAGCATGGCTGCGACACAGTAAAGAGGCTCAGAGAGAATGGCACCGAATCGCTTTTTCACAGCCTTTTGTAGAGCACGTTTGCAAGTTTTAACCCCATGGTCTGTGTCTGCAGTTTTGTTGAGCAGGCATTTCAATGCCATGACCGAGGGTATTACATCTGCTGCAGACACAGTTGATGAGCTTTTTTCTCGAGTCAGTTGTTCGAATGGAGCAAGGTGTGTGTTCATGTTCTCAAATGCCATTGAAATGGCAGCAGTGATATGAGAACCAGCACATTCTTGAGCATGCAATAAGGCTTTCATCAGTACGAAGTCTTTGTCGACCCATGGTGCTGTCAGATTCAGCATGCTCATGGGGTTGACATCGCTGTTCCAAATGTCAGTTGTGAAGCTAATAGCAGTGACGCCCATAGCAAGTAGCTCATGGATGTGCGTTTCAACTATACTGTGGAACTTCGGTAGGGTACCATCTGAAAAAATGCATCTACTTGGTGGTGTGTACCAGGGCTCGAGGTGCTCGACCATTTGGTGAAAGCCAACATTATCCACGACAGAAAACGGTTGATTGTCAAGGGCAATGAATTCCACTATCTTGGTGTTGTTGGATTTCGCCTTTGAGTTGTCTCTTTTTTAAAATTTTCTTACTCTTTCAAATGACTGCTCGACTTGAACTTGTTTAGTTGGTGGAAGTGTGTGCTTATTTTTCTGCTTTTTCTCTGTGTAGTGCTCTATTTTTCGTGGCGTCATTACGTCATCTACCTACGTTATGTGTGTGTATGTATATATGTATATGTATGCACGTCAGCTTTAACATCGGTTTTACACAATGAGACATCGGGCCGATGCAGATGTTGGTATTTTTAGCTAATTTAGGCCAATTCTGATTGCCAATATATCGTGCATCCCTAGTCTCAGCCACTGCCTGTCACCAAGGCAGTACCCTAAGGCTCAATCCTAGGCCCCACGCCCCAAAACAATATATGTGACCCACTTCCTGGATTTGGTCTTATGGAGCAAAATTTGAAATTGTGTTTTTTACGTTGGATAAAAGTAGAGACCTCAGAGCTACAAAATGGTATATCATACACTACAGTTGAGGAACAATGTGAAAGTAATTCTGCTTTGAAAGTTGATAAACTTGTAAAACTCACTTTTGAGAGAATGGCCTTTGAATATTTTGGTATCTAGTGAAGAGCTCTAATTCGTCTACACCCATTCATCATCGTTCAAACCCTCTTAAGCTTTAGCCCCACCTATCTTGTTTCGCTCTCGGAGCATTCAGAGCCACATTTGGCCCGATGATTTGTTTACCTATGGATAACATGAAAACAGCCTAACCAGCTCTGCTGGCAACAATTTCAGTACGCTTTGACATCTACTGACATCTACTGACACCAGCCTTATTCAATGGGTGTTGTGCACTTTAGCTTAAGACATGTAGCTGGCTAGGTAAACAATTAACCTAGCTTGGTAAACGATGTGTAAGAACACACATCACATAACATTAGATAATGAGCCAGCCAGCTAATGCTAGCTAGTTAAACAACAACGAACACAATGCCAAATCATTTCGTTACTAACCTGCTTGAATATGCTGGGAGCTAACCAACCTGGTTCAATGTTAGCTAGCTAACATTAGGCTCCTAACTAGAAAAGCATACGCCTCTGGGATACGAATTAAATCAGCTAGGGAGCCAGCCAGCTAATGTTAGCTAGCAAGCTAACAGTACACTTTAGCTTAAGATATGTAGCTAACTAGGTAAACAACGTAAGAACACACATGTCATGTAACATTAGCTAACAAGCCAGCTACCTTTGGTGAAACAAACAACTGAGCACAGTGCCAAATCATGTCTTTATTACCCTGCATGAGTATGCTGGGAGCTAACCAACAAATGTGCTTTACAAAACTTTATTGAAACTATGCTTGGTAGAAATAGGTTTTCTTTTTGTGTGGTGGCAATGATTCTGCCGTGGCACAGCGCCACACTTACATGAACGCTGAGGAAACACTGCATAGCGTATGTAAGCAATGTGCCCACACTCTCTGGCAGCTTTCATGGCTGGGATAAGTTCTTTCTTCTTCTGGCACACAGCTTCGGGATAGTTCTCATTGAGGAAGATATACGTTCCTCTCAAGTTCTTGGCTCTTTCCATAACAGCTACCTTGACCTTGCTACCAGTAACTTGACCACTATTGGCCTGGGCCTGTCACCTGAGCCAGTGGTGGATTTTCCAGTCCTGTCGGCATGCTCCACCACAATCTTCCTCTGCTCCATCTTCCGTGTCTCTGAGTATTTCCCTCACTTTCTCTTCAGACTCTGTCCAGGGCTCTGCAATTCTGTCCACAACCATGTTATTCTGCCTTGATTACTTAGTGCTGTCATCTTGCCGTTTTCCTGTTTAAACTCATCGAGCTGACCCTAGGAGTACTGCAAACTGTTCTTCAGGTCCTGGACCTCTCTGGTCAGGTCACCCATTCTTTTATTAGTTGACTCCAAGAGAATTTGGACAAAACACTTGAAGCTATTTTCTTGTTGTACCAACTGCTTGTAGAACTTTTTGTTTGTTTAAAATCCTTCACCTGTGATAGAGACAGCACTGTCCTCAACTGTACTCCTGCCGGTTTTGGACTTTTGTCATGGTAACAACATAGGTCAGGCTGTTAATCCTCGCAGTTCTAGACAGGGTAGGTTGGAGGGAAGATCGTAAACTTCAACAAAAGTCTGGGACAATCCACAGTCCCAGCCACAATGGCTAGCTGTGTCGCGGGCTGCGTTCAAGCTCTCAACCCTGCTAGCTTGAGAGGCAGCTAGTCTAGCTGCTACGTCAAACAGCTGTTTAGACCCGGCCTTGGTCGGCAAGATCACTGGCTAGATGGTAGCGATCCCAGCAACTGTTGCCAACCGCTTTGCAGGATCCAAACTCAAAAGGTAACTAGCTAGTAACAAAACTGTTTCAATAGACGTTCAAAACTTTACAAAACAACAAACCTAGCTCTCTCTAAATGCACACGCTTCAATGGGGCAGAAGGCAGTGTGTTGAGATTCTTAATGGCCAGATATCTAGAAACAGTGACAAGAAGCTGCCATGTGGGGAAACGTATGTGGCTTGTTTCAGCTAGTTTTAGGCGATCGTGTTCTTCATAACATGTCTTGTTTGAGGTGTTTTGACTGTCGCGTCTATGCTAATATGGCTAAAAGTTGCTAGCTAGATGACCAACAACAGTAACAGTGTATTTGAGATGTGCAAATTGATTTATGTATCCAATAAACATTGGGAAGTAAATATATTTTACATGCGGTCAACAATCTAAGCCAACACCATCTGTTTTGCCCCATTTGTCGCTAAACAACCAACCCGTCTGTGACGTAGTAGGCAATTTTCAGAGACCACTTTTGGCTCGTGAACTCTACTTTCTAAGCTACTGGCTGAAATGATACAAAAGTTCAGCAGTGCATCTTTAATTGAGATTTTTGCCTGTTGGTCCCACACGACACTGACCATAGCTTTGCTTAGTGACTTTTCCCCAAGATTTATGTCCTTAGTCCTAATGTGACAGACTTTTTGTAGATTGGGATTAGGTGGCACAGAGAAGCTCTGGGTAAAGGGGGGAATATGGTATTTTTATGATGTAGCCTAGGTGTCAGTATGGATACACAGTGCCTTGGCTACTCATCGATCCTATCCATAAAACAGTGTGGGTTAGTAGAGCCGGGCAATATAGACACAAATCCATATCATGATAAATTGACTGAATTCTAGGGATGTAATTAAACCACAGGGTTATTTAACTGGGGGTCTGCCGGAACTCCACTGCAGGGTGTCTGTAAAAATATAAATAAAATAAGTGTAAAGAGAAGGAAAAATGCTGGGCAGTGATCAATTAAGACACAAAAATAAATAAATCCTTTCAATGTTATGAATATCGCTAGCAACAACATTGAAAATAGGAGAACATCTTCTTTCTAATGATGTCCACTATGTCTCAACCCCTAATATTGAGCAAATTACACTCTGTAGAGCCAATTACACAGTATCTGACAGGCTTTGAAAAAGCAGCAGCGAATAGGCTGCAAATTATATTCTTTATGGTTATGATCATAGTTTGACTGTCTTCTCTCTTATTTCTCTCCAGGAAACAGAGATTGCTGCTGACTGCAACCATGTAAGTGTTCTGAACTCTCCCACATCATTAAACCATCCTTTCAGTTTGTGGAACTGAATGTGTGTCATCATTTTAATACAGCGTTGTAAGCAGGTCTGACCACAAGAGGGGGCTATCACGCCCTAGCTGAAATTCCCCACACACAGTGGCCTTGTACTCCTAGGCTTTGAGCTATCAATAGACATGTTTAATCTCTCCCCCAGCTCCTTTGGAACTACAAACTGAACCTGACGACCGACCCCAAGTTTGAGTCTGTGGCTGTGGAGGTGTGCAAGACCACCATCACCGATGTAAGTTGTCTGGCTAGCTTGCTTTATGCCTCTGACTATACGTCCCTCATGCTACTTGTGTCACTGTTCCTGGCACCTTGCAACACAAAGCATTTTTAATTGGTAGAGCACCTAGTAGCAACACACACCACATTGAATACACTTAAGTAGGCCTAAAGCACCCATGCCCTTAGCTGGAAATGGGGGGTGGCGCCGCCTCTATTTTTTCCCCCCTTTTATTTAGTTAATTATGAACTCGTTTTGGCTTAATCCCTATGTTCACAGGACTTTGATGTCCAAACTAATATCCCTTTCAAACCAAGACGAAAACCTGACAACGTTTTGTCGACTGAAAGGTATTGCCGGCAAACAAAGCCTGTACTTTTATTTCTGCCAACCAACCTAGTCATGATTGCGGTAATGTATTTAAAGTTCTCGCCAACCCCTCAGTATAAACGTCCCCTTTCATCTTACCGGCTTTGGCACCCATTAAATCATAAACATTCTATTGTTGTTGTCCGACTTGTCGTTGTTTTTATGAAAAAGTAACACACAAACGACAGTATGCATGCAGCAGACTGGTCCAAATAGCAACGTTACCTGCTCTATTTTTTTTGCATCCAAAGAACTCATTTAAAAATGTATTCAGGAAATGTCAATCTTGCAAGCCAGGCAACTTTCTGGACAATGTTTTGGTTTGTTGCTACTTTTTTAGCTAGCCAGCTATCTATCTAGGAACCGAAGTGTTGGTCAGAGTTTCCCAGGGGACCCTTATTACATTAGAAAAATTGAAGCCACTTGCAATATGGATATCGCACATTGTAATTTCAATAAGAATTTGATTAATTGTGCAGCCCTAACACATACCATGAATCCTACGTGAATTAGGTATCATATAAGTAATACAAATATTGTGACCATGAGAAACACAATCTGCAATTTTCTTTTCCTCCTTCCTTCAGATAAAAGAATGTGCAGCGGAGGAGAGAGGGAAGGGCTACCTGGTGTCCTGCCTGGTGGATCACCGCGGTAACATCACAGAGTACCAGTGCAACCAGTACATCGTCAAGATGACCAGCATTGTGTTCAGCGACTACCGCCTCATCTGTGGCTTCATGGACAAATGTCGCGAGGATATCAACACCCTGCACTGTGGCAGCATCTCCACCGGCGAGAAGGTAATAGGCTCTAGCCTTCATACACACCGGTGCACATTTTTCAAGACCAGTACAATTTGCAGTAACCTGTAAAATCTAAGGTCTATAACAACAACAAGCCACAGTTTATATGTATGTATGTGTGTGTGTGTGTGTGTATATATATATATATATATCAGGAATTGTTCAAGATGCTTTTTGGAATAACTGCTCAAGCGTTTGGATTTGTATGAATCTGTCTCTGTGCTATATGTAGAGGTAACACAAACACAGACAGGCGCAGGATATGCCCATTTTGTTTGTGCTGGTCTCTAATTTGTTAGTTTGGTTTTCAGTTGTTTTTTTTGGCACGTGTTTAAACATGACATGACTACATGAGGTTTGGGCATAGGGTGGTCAGGTTTGAATTACTGCCTTCGTTATGCTACTTTGAGCTCCGGTGTTAGGCTCTGGCCAGTAGACTAGCCTATTTGCTCTCCCTACAGTCGCATACTTACCTACAGTGGGTATTATAAGTATTCACCCCCCTTGGATTTCTTGAAAATGTTGTTATAAAATGGGATTAAGATGGATTTAATTGTCATTCTTTGTCAAGTATTTACACAAAATAAACTGCAATGTCAGAGTGGAGGGATTTTTTCTCTTTCTCAAAAAGTAATAATATAAAAAAAGGCTTTGGAAGCTAATGATAGGCTAATTGACATCATTTGAGTCAATTGGAGGTGTACCTGTGGCTGTATTTCAAGCTCAGTGCCTCTTTGCTTGACATCATGGGACAATCAAAAGAAATCAGCCAAGACCTCAGAAAACAAATTGTAGACCTCCACAAGTCTGGTTGATCCTTGGGAGCAATTTCCAAATGCCTGAAGGTACCACGTGCATCTGTACAAACAATAGTACGCAAGTATAAACACCATGGGATCACGCAGCTGTCATACCGCTCAGGAAGGAGATGCGTTCTGTCTCCTAGAGATGAACGTACTTTGTTTTGCACTTTTCACACCAACAGCAAAGGACCTTGTGAAGATGCTGGAGGAAACCGGTACAAAAGTATCTATATCCACAGTAAAACAAGTCCTATATCGATGTAACCTGAAAGGCCGCTCAGCAAGAAAGAAGCCACTGCTCCAAAACAGCCATAAAAAAGCCAGACTACGGGGTTGCAACTGCATATGGGGACAAAGATTGTACTTTGAAATTGATGTTAGCAGGCAATATTAACTAGGGAAATTGTGTCACTTCTGTGCAAGCAGAGTCAGGGTATAAGCAGCAGTTTGGGCCACCCAGGTTCGTGGCGAACTGTGTGAAGACCATTTCTTCCTATCAAAGACCTTAATTAATTTTCCATAATTATGACAACATTGAAGGTTGTACAATGTAACAGCAATATTTAGGCTTATGGGATGCAACCTGTTAGGTAAAGTACGGAACGGTTCCGTATTTCACTGAAAGAATAAACATTTTGTTTTTGCAATTATAGTTTCAGATTTGACCATATTAATGCCCTAAGGCTTGTATTTCTGTGTGTTTATTATAATTAAGTCTATAATTTGATAGAGCAGTCTGAGTGGTGGTAGGCAGCAGCAGTGTCGAAATAATTCATTCAAACAGCACTTTCCTGCTTTTGCCAGCAGCTCTTCGCAATGCACAGCGCTGTTTATGATAACTCCCGAGATTAAACTGGCAATACTATTGTGCCTATAAGAACGTCCAATAGTCAAAGGTATATGAAATACAAATGGTATAGAGAGAAATGTTCCTATAATAACTACAACCTAAAACGTCTTAACTGGAAATATTGAAGACTCATGTTAAAAGGAACCACCAGCTTTCATATGTTCTCATGTTCTGAACAAGCAACTTAAACGTTTGCACACACATATTGCACTTTTCCTTTCTTCTCCAACTTTGGCATTATTTAAACTAAATTGAACATGTTTCATTATTCATTTGAGACTAAATAGATTTTTTATTTATGTATTATCTTAAGTTAAAATAAGTGTTAATTCAGTATTGTTGTAATTGTCATGAATATATATATATATTCATATATATATAATTCATATATATATATTCATATATATATATATTCATATATATATTTATATACATATATATATTCATATATTCATATATATATATTTATATAAATATATATATATAAATATATATATATATATCGGCCATTTTTTTTTTTTTTTTTTTTTTAATCGGTATCGGCTTTTTTGGTCCTCCAGTTATTGGTATTGCATGGCTAACCTTTAACGGGCTAAACCACTGTTCTAAGCGAGAAGAGTAGTCATTAAAAAATCATGTATTATAGTCCTTGTGATTTGTTAAGCAAGATTTGACTCCTGAACTAGTTTAGGCTTGCCTAAACAAAGGGGGTAAATACTTATGCAGCAAATATTTTTGTTATTTAATTTTTTATTAATATGAAAACATTTGTATAATTCTCTTTTCACTTTGGCATTATGTAGTATTTTGTGTAGAAAATCAAAATATTTATCAATCCCACTTCGTAAAAATCCAAGGGGTGGTAATTACTTATGATATCCACTGTACCTCCTATCCATGCTTCCTACACTCCATGTTAACAAACATACAGTACCAGTCAAAAGTTTGGACACACCTACTCATTCCAGGGTTTATCTTTTACTATTTTCTACATTGTAGAATAATAGTGAAGACAAACTATGGAATGAGTAGGTATGGAATCATGTAGTAAGCAAAAAAGTGTTGAACATATCAAAATATATTTTAGACGTAAGATTCTTTAAAGTAGCCACCCTTTGCCTTGATGACAGCTTTGCACACTCTTGCCAAACCTCTTGACTGGTACTGTATTTTTAATCCTGGCTTCCTCTAATGAATTATTAATTTGTACAAGATGATTAATGACCATGCCTTCGGAAATCAAATCCCAGTCTTCAGGGCAACCCAACAGCAATAACTCCTCACACCGAATTACATTTTTAATTTTTAATTTTATATTTAGCTTCTCTATATTTACTAGCATCTGTCCTCCCCTCCACTCTGGCTGTTTGTATGTTTTTGTGGTTGTGTGTTATATATTAAATCGCACACAAAAATCATTTGAAAGGAAACATTTTATAACTGATTCAAGCGCTGCTCTTGAGCTCACAGTTCTTCAGGCCTCACACAGAGTTGCATCATCAGTACATGAAGGCCTATCCGTGTGTGAGCCAACTCTCTCCCCATGTACCCATGTTCCTAAGGACGTGCACTCCCAAGGTGAGGTGATAGCGTGCCTGGAGAAGGGTCTGGTCAGGGAGGCAGAGGAGCAGCCCGGGGCCCACTCCATAGGGGCCAACTGTAAGAAGGCCATCATGCGCGTGGCCGAACTTTCCTCAGACGACTTCCACCTGGACCGATACCTATACTTCTCCTGCCGGGAGGACCGCGAGCGCTTCTGTGAAAACGTGAGTACCTTCCCTCCCTCTCTCTCGCTCCTTCCCCTCTCCCTCACTCCTTCTCTTATTCCCTCAAGTCTTTTCATTTAATAAGAGGCATAATATTAAGATTCAGAGTCCGATGCGTTCATACTTTTATCAGAGTTGAACCCTCAACTCACTGAAGTTGTTTTTGTCACTTTGTGAATGTGAAAAATAATTGCTAATTGAATCACAATTCCATTGTCTTTGATTTCTAGACTCCAGCTGGAGAGGGCAGAGTTTACAAGTGTCTCTTCAACCACAAATTTGAGGAGGCCATGTCTGAAAAGGTACTACTTCTGCTGTTTAGCCTGATTGAAATTTCCCAATGGAGAGTCATTACCAAAATATATATGTAATATATATGTAATATCCATCATCTGCTACTTGTCATTTGTCCATACGAATAATGCCCTGGTTGCAAGGCATTTTGTCAGCATGATTGGCTAAAGTATAATCGAGAGAAAATAGTTAAATGGTGATGTTGTCCTTCCCCTATGTTAATTTAGCTGGTAAATCAGGACCACCACTCCCCAAAATATATTTGACAATATAATTTTTGGGATGGTAAAACTTTTCAGTGTAAACTTAAAGCTGCAATATGTAACTTTTTGGGCTACTCGAACAAATACACATAGAAATGTGAGTTATAGATCTGTCATTCTCATTGAAAGCAAGTCTAAGAAGTGGTAGATCTATGTGCTCTATTTCTATGCTTCTCATTCTTAAGTTTCCTTTCTGCGTCTTTTACTTTCTTTTTAAACGCCACCTTCAAACATTATAAAATACAATATTTTTAGTTATTGGAAAAATACATTATATTCAAAAGTATGTGGACACCTCTTTAAATTAGTGGATTCTGCTATTTCAGCCACACCCGTTACTGACAGGTGTATAAAATCGAGCACAAAGCCAAGCAATCTCCATAGACGAACATTGGCAGTAGAGTGGCCTTACAGAAGAGCTCCGTTACGTTCAACGTGGCACCGTCATAGGATGCCACCTTTCCAACATCAGTTCGTAACATTTCTGCCCTGCTTGAGCTGCCCCGGTCAACTGTAAGGGCTGTTATTGTGAAGTGGAAATGTCCAGGATCAACAACGGCTCAGTCGCGAAGTGGTAGGCCACACAAGCTCACAGAATGGGACCACCGAGTGCTGAAGCGCATGGCTCGTAAGAATCATCTGTCCGTGGTTGCAACTGCCTCTGGAAGCAACTTCAGCCCACAAACTGTTTGTCGGGAGATTCAGGAAATGGGTTTCCATGGTCGAGCAGCTGCATGCAAGCCTAAGATCACCATGCGCAATGCAAAGTGTCGGCTGGAGTGGTGTAAAGCTCACCGCCATTGGACTCTGGGAGCAGTGGAAACGCATTCTCTGGAGTGATGAATCACACTTCACCATTTGGTAGTCCGATGGACGAATCTGGGTTTGGCGGATGCCAGGAGAGCGCTACCTGCCCCAATTCATTGTGCCAATTGTAAAGTCTGGTGGAGGTGGAATAATGGTCTGGGGCTGTTTTTCTTCATTCAGGCTAGGAGCCCTTAGTTCCAGTGAAGGGAAATCTTAATGCTATAGCATACAGTGACATTCTAGATGATTCTGTGCTTCCAACTTTGTTACAACAGTTTGGGGAAGGCCCTTTCCTGTTTCAACATGACAATGCCCCCCATGCACAAAGTGAGGTCCATACAGAAATGGTTTGTCAAGGTCGGTGTGGAAGAACTTGACAGGCCTGCACGGAGCACTGACCTCAAGTCCATCAAACACCTTTGGGATGAATTGGAACGCTGACTGCGAGCCAGGCATAGTCGCCCAACCTCGCCAATGCTCTTGTGGCTGAATGGAAGCAAGTCCCCGCAGCTATCCAACATCTAGTGGAAAGTGCGTAGGTGTCCACATACTTTTGGTCATGTAGTGTATTTTACAGTGGTGTAGTCAGTATGTTGATTCTTTACACTATACATGGCTTATTTTGTCTCCCACTTTAAAACAGACGCTGGGAAAGTTCTGGGACGACAGATCCAAAATTCATACAACTGAGGCTGATGCAGCAAATCAGACCGTTTTTAGTTGTATTTCTTCATATTATAAGGTCAACAATGCGCATGGCTGTAGGCTACGCGTGACTGATCCAAAATACAATTTGTGAGAACACTGATCTCAAAAGTGCATTGCATGCGCAAGTGGTTTCATATAACAGAGATGAAACTATATATTACTAATTTGACTGAGATTATGTCTTTGGCTGCTGGACAATAAAATAACTTTGATTTGAAAACCAATAGAACATGATACGTTTTTGTTTCATGGCATTAAACAATTTAAGCTTATGGTTAAATCGTTTCTAAATGCTGATCGCCTCTGCCAGTGGCGATTTTAGCATGTAAATCTTGGCCGGGCAAAAAAAACTAATGTGGAATGCATGCCAGCAAAGCCACTACACAATACTAAACAATATATTAATTTCTCTATAGGCTTACATAAAGCTGTCCCAACATCAATCCCAACATTTTACCACTGCTACACCTGGCTATCAGTAGAGCCTTGTCTGGCAGCAAAACAGTTCATTCAGCCGCATTTACTGCCTAAAAAAAAGATATGGCTGACTTGCTTATTAATCAAATGTGGTTTCTAATGACATTTTCGATTTAGAAATTAATGAGCGAACTAGGACGGACGTAGTCCATAGAACTATTTGTTTAGCACTTTTGAAATGTACATGTCAGAAATCAGAACATGGGCCATTCTTAGTGTTCTCCTTATATACCAAGTCAGAACCGTAGGATAAATAAAGGGGGCATATAAGCAGACGATGAGAGCTCTTACAATACTCAATGATGACATTTCTCTAAAACAGATTATAGGCTATATGTTCACCAGCAAGTCAGAACAGTAGGTGGAATTAATAGACCAAATGATTATGGTGAGGCACATGGGCGACTAACATCTTACTACACAACATACAGTTAGTATTTATTTTCTAGCTACAGTATACATATCTCGCTGGCATATATCATTTATACAGCAGCATTCAATACATTTTTGTGCTCACTTGAACAGTAAGGTGGCGCCGCGGTCCTTTGTGGGCAAAGTCTGGCATTCTCTGGATTTTGGTGCTGTCAACACAACTGGGAACTCTGGGGGAAAAAACAAGGTCGAATCATAATGACGCAATTGATTTTTCAGGTTGTACCTCCCATTCTTTCTATTCTGGTTAGATCCAGTTTGCGCTGTTCTGTGAAGGGAGTAGTACACAGCGTTGTACAGGATCCTCAGTTTCTTGGCAATTTCTCGCCTGGAATAGCCGTTATTTCTCAGATCAAGAATAGACTGAGTTTCAGAAGAAAGTGCTTTGTTTCTGGCCATTTTGAGCCTGTAACCGAACCAACAAATGCTGATCCCCCCAGATACTCAACTAGTCTAAAGATTGACAGTTTTATTGCTTCTTTAATTAGCACAACAGTTTTCAGCTGTGCTAACATAATTGCAAAAGGGTTTTCTGATCAATTAGCCTTTTTTAAAATTATACACTTGGATTAGCTAACACAACGTGCCTTTGGAACACAGGAGTGATGGTTGCTGATAATGGGCCTCTCTACGCCTATGTAGATATTCCATTAAAAATCAGCCGTTTCCAGTTACATCATTTGCAACATTAACAATATCTACACTGTATTTCTGATCAATTCAATGTTATTTTAATGGACCAAAAATGTGTTTTTCTTTCAAAAACAAGGACATTTCTAAGTGACCAAAAACGTTTGAATGGTAGTGAATATAATTTTCATTGTATATTTACATTTACATTACATTTAAGTCATTTAGCAGACGCTCTTATCCAGAGCGACTTACAAATTGGTGAATTCACCTTCTGACATCCAGTGGAACAGCCACTTTACAATAGTGCATCTAAATCATTTCAGGGGGGGGTGAGAAGGATTACTTTATCCTATCCTAGGTATTCCTTGAAGAGGTGGGGTTTCAGGTGTCTCCGGAAGGTGGTGATTGACTCCGCTGTCCTGGCGTCGTGAGGGAGTTTGTTCCACCATTGGGGGGCCAGAGCAGCGAACAGTTTTGACTGGGCTGAGCGGGAACTGTACTTCCTCAGTGGTAGGGAGGCGAGCAGGCCAGAGGTGGATGAACGCAGTGCCCTTGTTTGGGTGTAGGGCCTGATCAGAGCCTGGAGGTACTGCGGTGCCGTTCCCCTCACAGCTCCGTAGGCACTATATTTTTACTGATGTGACATGTATTAATGCTAAAATTCCATGCATAACAGGAAAGTACCAATTTTATTTTTAAATCTTTTTTGCACAAAACGTTGGGCTCAAACCAGGTGGGGCTCTGAATGACGGGTCGCCATTGGCCTGTGTGGTGCGCAACAGGTACTGTCCTTCACGCTCCGGTCTTGTGACGATTTGATCTGAATGAACCGTGCATCGAGTATGTCAAGAATCAAGCCTTTAGACCCCTTCAAACTCAACTCTGGACCACGAAGCCATTTCCACTGCTTGCTTCATTGTTCCCTCTAATCAGGGACTTATTCAGACCTGGGATACCAGCTGTATGCAATTAATTATCAGGTAGAACCGGATATAGTTGAATACCCCTGCTTTAGACGTTAAATATGAATTATTCTTTATTATATTTGTCAGAAGGACTTGTGTTAAGCCTATATTTATGTAGCTAAATTAAAAGTGTCATTAAAGTTTGGCTACATTTTCTGGCACTTCCCTCGTCAGCACCGGTTTGGACACAAGGCTATAGCCAATAGCATATGCATATCACCTACATTTTGACATGTATGCTTTTTTATTTATATACATGAAAAATGTATTTGAATATTATTCCAATGTTGGCGTTGATCCATCTGACTAATTGTTTGAAATGTATTCTGAACAAAAATATATAAACGCAACATGTAAAGTGTTGGTCCCAGGTTTCATGAGCTGAAGTGAAAGATCCCAGAAATGTTCCATATGCACACAAATATAATTTCTCAAATTTTGTGCAAAAATTTGTTTACATCCATGTTAATGAGCATTTCTCCTTTCCCAAGATAATCCATCCACCTGACCGGTGTGGCATATCAAGAATCTGATTAAAACGCATTATCATTACACTGGTGCAGCTTGTGCTGGTGAAAATAAGTGTGCAGTTTTGACACACAACACAATGCCACAGATGTTTTGAGGGAGCGTGCAATGCTGACTGCAGGAACGTCCACAAGATACAGTGCCTTGCGAAAGTATTCGGCCCCCTTGAACTTTGCGACCTTTTGCCACATTTCAGGCTTCAAACATAAAGATATAAAACTGTATTTTTTTGTGAAGAATCAACAACAAGTGGGACACAATCATGCAGTGGAACGACATTTATTGGATATTTCAAACTTTTTTAACAAATCAAAAACTGAAAAATTGGGCGTGCAAAATTATTCAGCCCCTTTACTTTCAGTGCAGCAAACTCTCTCCAGAAGTTCAGTGAGGATCTCTGAATGATCCAATGTTGACCTAAATGACTAATGATGATAAATACAATCCACCTGTGTGTAATCAAGTCTCCGTATAAATGCACCTGCACTGTGATAGTCTCAGAGGTCCGTTAAAAGCGCAGAGAGCATCATGAAGAACAAGGAACACACCAGGCAGGTCCGAGATACTGTTGTGAAGAAGTTTAAAGCCGGATTTGGATACAAAAAGATTTCCCAAGCTTTAAACATCCCAAGGAGCACTGTGCAAGCGATAATATTGAAATGGAAGGAGTATCAGACCACTGCAAATCTACCAAGACCTGGCCGTCCCTCTAAATTTTCAGCTCATACAAGGAGAAGACTGATTAGAGATGCAGCCAAGAGACCCATGATCACTCTGGATGAACTGCAGAGATCTACAGCTGAGGTGGGAGACTCTGTCCATAGGACAACAATCAGTCATATATTGCACAAATCTGGCCTTTATGGAAGGGTGGCAAGAAGAAAGCCATTTCTTAAAGATATCCATAAAAAGTGTTGTTTAAAGTTTGCCACAAGCCACCTGGGAGACACACCAAACATGTGGAAGAAGGTGCTCTGGTCAGATAAACCAAAATTGAACTTTTTGGCAACAATGCAAAACGTTATGTTTTGGCGTAAAAGCAACACAGCTCATCACCCTGAACACACCATCCCCACTGTCAAACATGGTGGTGGCAGCATCATGGTTTGGGCCTGCTTTTCTTCAGCAGGGACAGGGAAGATGGTTAAAATTGATGGGAAGATGGATGGAGCCAAATACAGGACCATTCTGGAAGAAAACCTGATGGAGTCTGCAAAAGACCTGGGACATAGATTTGTCTTCCAACAAGACAATGATCCAAAACATAAAAAGCTAAATCTACAATGGAATGGTTCAAAAATAAACATATCCTGGTGTTAGAATGGCCAAGTCAAAGTCCAGACCTGAATCCAATCGAGAATCTGTGGAAAGAACTGAAAACTGCTGTTCACAAATGCTCTCCATCCAACCTCACTGAGCTCGAGCTGTTTTGCAAGGAGGAATGGGAAAAAATTTCAGTCTCTCGATGTGCAAAACTGATTGAGACATACCCCAAGCGACTTACAGCTGTAATCGCAGCAAAAGGTGGCGCTACAAAGTATTAACTTAAGGGTGCTGAATAATTTTGCACGCCCAATTTTTCAGTTTTTGATTTGTTAAAAAAGTTTGAAATATCCAATAAATGTCATTCCCCTTCATGATTGTGTCCCACTTGTTGTTGATTCTTCACAAAAAAATACAGTTTTATATCTTTATGTTTGAAGCCTGAAATGTGGCAAAAGGTCGCAAAGTTCAAGGGGGCCGAATACTTTCGCAAGGCACTGTATGTTGCCAAAGAATAGAATTTTAATTTCTCTACCATAAACCACCTTAAAGAATATTTGAGAATTTCACAGTATGTCGCGTGGTCCTAATAAATGTATTTCAATTGACTGATTTCCTTATATGAACTGTAAATCAGTCAAATTGTTGCGTTTTTGTTTAGTGTATATATTCTTGTCCACTTCATTTATTTTATTTACTTGTCCCAGACAAGGACAAACGTTAATGTTGAGCCCTGCAAAATGTGTAGTATTGCAGGAAACTAGCTTTAAAGAAACTGCCCAGTGAATATATCACCTTTTAAAATTTTATATTAACACATACTCAAATAATGTTGTTGATTCATCCTATAAAGTATAAATTGGAGAAAAAAACACTTCAAAAACCGGTATATGCCCACACCATTCCAACAAAGAAAAGCTGCTTTTTAACATATTTTTGGGAAATAACTGTTTCACTGCTATTGTAAGTAATTATAGAAATCTCAAACACTGGGCAGTTACTTTAAAATAGCAAAATGTTGTCTCTGTGGCCAAGAGGAGGGCCTCTAAAATTTTGGGTGGAGGCAGCGCCATTGGCCATGACCATTACCACGCCCACAAATCTTAGGGGAAAAACTGGAAAGTCTGACCAGAACAATCTATTTTTGTTCTTTTGGCCATTAGTCTATAAGTCAATTGTGAACAGAGCTGTGGTGTGTTGTGGCTGTCCTCCACAGTGCAGAGATGCTCTGACCACTCGTCAGAAGCTGATTGCCCAGGACTACAAGGTGAGCTACTCCCTGGCCAAGGCCTGCAAGACGGACCTGAGGAAGTACCGCTGCAGTGCGGACACCAACATGCCCCGCGCCCGCGAAGCACGCCTCTCCTACCTGCTACTCTGTCTCGAGTCTGCCGTACACAGAGGTTGGGCTGGCTCTTGTCTTCCTAACCTATATCTGTGTGTCCACCTGTTCGATCTCTTATGTTTTGCAAATGTACAGTACCAGTCAAAAGTTTGGACACACCTACTCATTCCATGTTTGTTTTTTTACTACTTTCTACATTGTAGAATAATAGTGAAGACACAAACTATGAATTTACAAAAAAAGAGTTAAACAAATCTAAATATGTTTTATATTTTAGATTCTTCAAAGTAGCCAACCTTTGCCTTAATGACAGCTTTGCATACTCTTGCCATTTTCTCAACCAGCTTCAAGAGGTAGTCACCTGGAATGCTTTTCCAACGGTCTTGAAGGAGTTCCCACATATGCTGAGCACTAGTTGGCTGCTTTTCCTTCACTCTGCGGTCCAACTCATCCCAAACCACCTCAATTGGGTTGAGGTTGGGTGATTGTGGCGGCCAGGTCATCTGATGCAGCACTCCATCACTCTACTTGTTTTGGGTCATTGTCCTGTTGAAAAAAAAAATGATAGTCCCACGAAAAGCAAACCAGATGGGATGGCGTATCGCTGCAGAATGCTGTGGTAGTCATGTTGGTTAAGTGTGCCTTGAGTTCTATATAAATGACTAACCGTGTCACCAGCAAAGCACCATCACACCGCCTCCTCCATGCTTCACGGTGGGAACCACACATGCAGAGATCATCCGTTCAGAGCCAGTTTCATCATAGTGCTTGATGGATTTTGCGACTGCACTTGATGAAACATTCAAGGTTCTTGTAATGTTTCACATTGACTGACCTTCATGTCTTAAAGTAATGATGGACTGTCATTTCTCTTTGCTTATTTGAGCTGTTCTTGCCATAATATGGACTTAGCCCTATTTGGTAAAAGACCATATTCTGTATACCAACTCTACCTTGTCACAACACAACTGATTTGCTCAAACACATTAAGAAGGAAAGAAATTCCACAAATTAACTTTTAACAAGGCACACCTGTTCATTGAAACTACCTCATGAAGCTGGTTGAGAGAATGCCAAGAGTGTGCAAAGCTGTCATGAAGGCAGAGCGTGGCTAATTTGAAGAATCTCATATCAAAATATATATGTATTTTTTGGTAACACTTTGTTGGTTACTACATGATTCCATATGTGTTATTTCATAGTTTTGATGTCTTCACTATTATTCTACATTGTAGAAAATAGTACAAATTAAGAAAAACCCTGGAATGAGTAGGCATGTCCAAACTTTTGACTGGTAATGTATATCTGCCTTTGGAGTACAAAATTCATATGGGGTCATTCTGGTCTTACTTTTAGTGTTTTTCTCTTCAGTTAATGAAATTAAATGTCTTTCAAGTGCCCTACTTGCAGTTCCCGCATGACATTTCCTGACGTGTTTGTTTGTGTGTGTGGTGTTCTAGGTCGTACAGTGAGCGGGGAATGTCAGGGGGAGATGTTGGACTACAGGAGGATGTTGATGGAGGACTTCTCTCTGAGCCCTGAGATTGTGCTGCATTGCCGTGGGGAGATAGAGGCCCACTGCTCCGGACTCCACCGCAAGGGACGCACCCTGCACTGTTTGATGAGGGTAGGCCGAGGAGACCTGGGCGCCATCGACAACCTCTGCCAGAAAGCTGTGAGTTCAGTTCACCTACCAAATCTCACCATAGATATTAGAAGATGAGTTATCAAGATCAAGGGCACAATAATTTAGTTTGGAGCTTTAAAGAGCAGCCATGGACCAGAACAAAATAGACATAGTGTACACAGGTATCCGCTTCAAATAATGTTTTCGTTTTTTAAAACTTTTATTTCTATCGGTTGATTGGTTGTTATTGACCCCCCCCCCCTTCCAGCTCCAGACTTTGATCCAGGAGGCCGACCCTGGGGCAGACTACCGTATCGACCGGGCCCTAAACGAGGCCTGTGAGTCTGTCATTCAGACAGCCTGCAAACACATCCGCAACGGAGACCCGATGTGAGTCACCAAAATCTTCCACTCCCCTGCTCACTTTACATAGATAATAGGAATGAGAACTACCAGAACAGTGATTTAAAAAAATATATATATCATCATTTATCTGTCATACTTCAGCTCTGGTAATGTGTGTTTGTTGTGATTGTGTAGGATCCTGTCGTGTCTGATGGAGCACCTGTACACAGACAAGATGGTGGAGGACTGTGAACACAGGCTGCTGGAGCTGCAGTACTTCATAGCACGGGATTGGAAGTAAGTGGCAATGCTAGTTTATGGGGATCCTCCACACATTCAAGCCTTTTTAACCACTGTATCGTTAATATAGGAGCCTGACCAGGCTCCATGTAAGGGTTTTTATTATGCCTGGTCACTGCATTTTCCTGTTATGGCTTTTTCCTACATTGTGCTCTTGCACTATGTGACAACTGCTGATGTAAAAAGGGCATTCTAGATGCATTTGATTGACTGACTGTTCCTTACACAAACGTTCTGCCTCCCAGACTGGACCCCATCTTGTATAAGAAGTGCCAGGGCGACGCCTTCCGCCTGTGTCACACCCACGGCTGGAACGAGACCAGCGAGATGATGCCACCCGGCGCCATCTTCTCCTGTCTGTACCGCCATGCGTACCGCACAGAGGAGCAGGGACGGCGGGTAGGATTGCACCCATAGACATGCATGCATTCATATTTGCATACTGTACTAGTCAAAGGTTTGGACACACCTACTCATTCAAGGGGTTTTCTTTATTTTGATGTTTTCTACGTTGTAGATTAATAGTGAAGACATCAAAACTATGAAATAACACATGGAATCATGTGGTAACCATAAAAGTGTGAAACAAATCAAAATATATTTTAGATTCATCAAAGTAGACACCCTTTGCCTTGATTACTGCTTTGCACACTCTTGGCATTCTCTCAACCAGCTTCATGAGGAATGCTTTTCCAACAGTCTTGAAGGAGTTCCCACATATGCTGAGCACTTGTTGGCTGCTTTTCCTTCACTATTGCAGTCCAACTCATCCCAAACCAACTCAATTGGGTTGAGGTCAAGGGATTGTGGAGGCCAGGTCATCTGATGCATCACTCCATCACTCTCCTTATTGGTCAAATAGCCCTTGCACAGCCTGGAGGTGTGTTGGGTCATTGTCCTGTAGAAAAACAAATGATAGTCCCACTAAGCGCAAACCAGATGGGATGGCGTATCACTGCAGAATTCTGTGGTAGCCATGCTGGTAAAGTGTGCCTTGAATTCTAAATCAATCACTGTCAGTGTCACCATAAAAACACCACCACCTCCATGCTCCACGGTGGGAACCACACACGTGGAGATCATCCATTCACCTTCTCTGCTTCTCATAAAGACACAGCAGTTGGAACAAAAAATCTCAAATTTGGACTCTTCAGACCAAAGGACAGATTTCCACCTGTTCTAATATCCATTGCTCGTGTTTCTTGGCCCAAGCAAATCTCTTATTCCTATTGGTGTCCTTTAGTAGTGCTTTCTTTGCAGAAATTTGACCAAGGTGGCCTGATTCACGCAGTCTCCTCTGAACATTTGATGTTGAAATGTGTCTGTTACTTGAACTTTGAAGCATTTATTTGGGCTGCAATCTGAGGTGCAGTTAACTCTAGTGAACGTGTTCTCTGCAGCAGTGGTAACTCTTGGTCTTCCTTTCCTGTGGCGGTTCTCATGAGAGCCAGTTGTAAGTCGCTCTGGATAAGAGCGTCTGCCAAATGACTTAAATGTAAAATGTAAATCATAGCAGTTGAAGGTTTTTGCAACTGCACTTGAAGAAACTTTCAAAGTTCTTGACATTTTGCAGATTGACTGACCTTCATGGTTTAAAGTAATGGTCTGTCATTTCTCTTTGCTTATTTGAGCTGTTCTTGCCATAACAATCTGTTAATTGAAATCCATTCCAGGTGACTACCTCGTGAAGCTGGTTGAGAGAATGCCAAGAGGGCAAAGCTGTCAAGGCAAAGGGTGGCTACTTTGAAGAAACTCAAATATAATATACACTGCTCAAAACAATAAAGGGAACACTAAAATAACACATCCTAGATCTGAATGAATAAAATATTCTTATTAAATACTTTTTTCTTTACATAGTTGAATGTGCTGACAACAAAATCACACAAAAATAATCAATGGAAATCAAATTTATCAACCCATGGAGGTCTGGATTTTGAGTCGCACTCAAAATTAAAGTGGAAAACCACACTACAGGCTGATCCAACTTTGATGTAATGTCCTTAAAACAAGTCAAAATGAGGCTCAGTAGTGTGTGTGGCCTCCACGTGCCTGTATGACCTCCCTACAACGCCTGGGCATGCTCCTGATGAGGTGGCGGATGGTCTCCTGAGAGATCTCCTCCCAGACCTGGACTAAAGCATCCGCCAACTCCTGGACAGTCTGTGGTGCAACGTGGCGTTGGTGGATGGAGCGAGACATGATGTCCCAGATTTGCTCAATTGGATTCAGGTCTGGGGAACGGGCGGGCCAGTCCATAGCATCAATGCCTTCCTCTTGCAGGAACTGCTGACACGCTCCAGCCACATGAGGTCTTGCATTAGGAGGAACCCAGGGTCAACCGCACCAGCATATGGTCTCACAAGGGGTCTGAGGATCTCATCTCGGTACCTAATGGCAGTCAGGCTACCTCTGGCGAGCACATGGAGGGCTGTCCCACCCCCACACCATGACTGACCCACCGCCAAACCGGTCATGCTGTAGGATGTTGCAGGCAGCAGAACGTTCTCCACGGCGTCTCCAGACTGTCACGTCTGTCACATGTGCTCAGTGTGAACCTGCTTTCATCTGTGAAGAGCACAGGGCGCCAGTGGCGCTAATTTGCCTATAATTTCCACCTGTTGTCTATTCCATTTGCACAACAGCATGTGAAATTTGTCAATCAGTGTTGCTTCCTAAGTGGACAGTTTGATTTCACAGAAGTGTGATTGACGTGGAGTTACATTGTGTTGCTTAAGTGTTCCCTTTATTTTTTTGAGCAGTGTATATTTTGATTTGTTTAACACTTTTTTGGTTACTACTGTACGTGATTCCATGTGTTATTTCATAGTTTTGAGGTCTTCACTATTATTCTACAATGTAGAAAATAGTAAAAATAAAGATACCCTGGAATGAGTAGGTGTGTCCAAACCGTATGTCTTAATATACTCATGATTGACTGCAGCGTGCTGCACACAGGAAATGCATCAGTGCCTAATGTAGAGGAATAGCGATATAGATTTACTTACAATAATCACATAAAGAACTATTGTCTGAAGTGATCTTAGACCTTTAGAAATACCGAACATCTGTCCTCAGTACATCCTGAAAGTGTTGTCCTTTTTAAAAGGGGAATGCAGTGGAACAAACAGGAAAACAAGGTTACATTGTAAGTAAGTTCAGTGATGGTGATTATCGTGATGTGATTGGGTTCTGATTCCTGAAGATGATTCTGGTCAAAATGAGGGAAAATGTGGGCTTTTTTTTGTTGCTGTGGAATGTCAATTTTGAACACATTTCTGAAAATGTAATTTTATAGCTTATCACTTGATGTTTCATTGTGCACCTTTCCATGTTGAATGTGGCATTGGTGTCAGAAGTGGAATTAGGTCATATAATGGTCTCTGTACTCGGGAATGATCTTCAGCCTTGCAATGAAAATGACTATAATCTGAATAATCTCTGAATATATGACTGGAATGGTTGCTTGGTGACATTGACAACGTTGGGATAATGTCTTAATAAACCCAATCAATATACTGAAGGTACACAACAAGCAAAAGTATCATTTATTTTGATGGAACATCCCATTAGCCTTGACGCTTGCTTGTCTTTCTTGGGCTCCAATGTCCCCTACTGTCTGGTTGTCGCTTGTCCTGCATCCTCAACAGGGTTGGCCTCAATTCCATTTGATTTCAGGAAGTAACCTGACTTGTAATTGACCGAATTGACCCCAACCCTGATCCCGAGTAATATTCTTTGATAATTTCCTAGCTGTCTCGGGACTGTAAAGTGGAGGTGCAGCGTATCCTCCACCAGAGGGCGCTGGATGTGAAGCTGGACCCGGAGCTGCAGAGGCGCTGTATGACCGACCTGGGGAAGTGGTGCAGTGAGAAGGCAGAGTCTGGACAGGTACTGGAGGAGACCAACAGCTGTCTGTCTCACACAATTATTATCACTTGCATATTAAACCATATCATCCATCTATTTATTGGAGCCTGTATCTGCTGGCGGGATCATTTTTCTTTAGACGGCTTTGTAATCGTTAACTATAACATGTGGTCAACCATGTTGGGCTTAGACCAGGGGCACAGTAATAATTGCACAACCATGGTGTATGTTTTCTGTATTGAAGTCTGACATGGTATTTTTGGGGTGTTCCAGGAGCTGGACTGTCTACAGGACCACCTAGAAGACCTGGTGTCAGAGTGCAAAGATGTGGTGGGCAACCTGACTGAACTGGAGTCTGAGGTAAGAAAGGAGTACCAGGGACACGTTGACAGACTGCTCTGTGTGAGGAACTGCTGTGGTAAACTATGGTTGGTCACATGGTAAAAGGATGTTCTTCTCTCCTCCCACCAGGACATTCAGATTGAGACCCTGCTGATGCGAGCCTGTGAGCCAGTCATCCAGTCCTACTGTCACGTGAGTCCTACCTCTACCCCAGCGATGAGCTCTCTCTCAGGGCTATTCATACCACCAACCCCCCTTTTCAATTCCACTACCAATGACAAGGATATCTATCCTGCCAAGAGTCTAGAATTTCAAATGATCCATAATTTAAAAAGAAATGTGAGTTTTAGATCTGTTGTTCTCATTGAAAGCAAGTCAAAGAAGCGGTAGATCTGTTCTATGTGCGTTATTTCCATGCTTCCCATTTTAAGTTTAGTTTTTGTTCTTTCTGTTTTGTACACCAGCTTCAAACAGCTGACAATACAATATTTCTGGTTATGGAAAATGTATTTCACAGCAGTTTAGATGGTACAATGATTCTCTACACTATACTTGCGTGTTTTGTCACAAACTGACACGAGGCAAACTATTCGAATTTTAGTAACCAGGAAATGGCAGAACGATTTCTACATAGTGCATCTTTCACTGATTTCACTGATTCTTATAAGGACAAGAGACATACTGTATTTCAATGGCTTTGTATTCTGACTCTAACAGTACTTTTTTCCTTATGGTCTTTGGCTCCTGACCACTTTCTATTTTTCTTACTCTCTCTCTCAGGAGGTGGCAGATAACCAGATCGACACGGGGGATCTGATGGAGTGTCTGGTGCAGAACAAACACCAGAAGGAGATGAACGACAAGTGTGCCGTGGGCGTCACACACTTCCAGCTGGTGAGTCTCTGTGGCCCAACTCCAAATATACTCCCAACACTGGTGTATTTCATTTGTCTTTATTTTATTCAACCTTTATTTAACTAGGCAAGTCGGTTAAGAACAAATTCTTATTTACAATGACAGCCTACCAAAAGGCCTCCTGCGGTGACGGGGGCTGGGATTAAAAATATAGGATAAAATGCACATCATGACAAGCGAGACCTAAGATGACAACAGCATGGCAGCAACACATGGCAGCATGGTAGCAATACAGCATGGCAGCAGCACAACATGGTATCAGCACAAAACATGGTAAAAATCTTACTTGGCACAGGCAACAGCATAAAGGGCAAGAAGGTAGAGATGACAATGCATCACACGAAACAGCCAAAACTTTCAGTAAGAGTGTTCGTAATTGAGTCTGAATGAGGAGAGACAGAACAGACTTAAACAGGCCAGTTTGAGTGTTTGTTGCAGCTCGTTCCAGTCGCTAGCTGCAGCGAACTGAAAAGAAGAGTGACCCTGGGATGTGTGTGCTTTGGGGACGTTTTAACAGAATGTGACTAGCAAGAAGGGTGTTGGATGTGGGTTGCAGTAGATATCTCAGATAGGGGGGAGTGAGGCCTAAGAGGATTTTATAAATAAGCATTAACCAGTGGTCTTGTGACGGATATACAGAGATGACCAGTTTACAGAGTATAGTGTGCAGTGATGTGTCCTATAAGGAGCATTGGTGGCAAATCTGATGGCCGAATGGTAAAAAACATCTAGCCGCTCGAAAGCACCCTTACCTACCGATCTATAAATTAAGGACCCTTAATCTAGCATGGGTAGGATGGTCATCTGAATCAGTTTGGCAGCTGGGGTGGAAGAGGAGTGATTACTATAGAGGAAACCAAGATTTATTTAACCTTAGTCTGCAGTTTTGGAATGTGCTGAGAGAAGGACAGTGTACCTTCTAGCCATACTCCCAAGTACTTGTATGAGAAGACTACCTCAAGCTCTCAACCCTCACAGGTAGTAAGTACACCGTTGGGGAGAGGGGCATTCTTCTTACCGAACCACATGACCTTTGTTTTGGAGGTGTTCAGAACAAGGTTAAGGGCAGAGAAAGCTTGTTAGACACTAAGAAAGCTTTGTTGTAGAGCATTTAACACAACATCTGGGGAGGGGTCAGCTGAGTATAACACTATATCATCTGCATATAAATGGATGAGAGAGCTACTGCCTGAGCTATGTTGTTGATGTAAATTGAGAAGAGCGTGGGCCACTCACTAGGTGACAGGCTGTGGCTGAGACAGCAGATATACCGACTTTATACACTGTACCCTTTGAGAGAGAGACCAATACTCCTTAACTGACCCACAAGAATGGAATGGTCTACCATATCAAAGGCTTTGGCCAAGTCAATAAAAAATAGCAGCACAACATTGCTTAGAATCAATGGTGACATCAATTAGCACATTTAAGGTTGCAGTGACACATCCATAACCTGAGCGTAAACCAGATTGCATACCAGAGAGAATGCTATAGACATCAAGAAAGCCAGTCAGTTGATTATTGACAAGTTTTTCCAACACTTTTGATAAACAGGGTAAAATAGAAATAGGCTTATAACAGTTAGGATCCGCATGATCTCCCTCTTTAAATAAAGAATGCACTGTGGCTGCCTTCCAAGGAATGGGAACCTCCCCAGAGAGGAGAGACAGGCTTGGCGATTATAGCAACCTTTTAAAGAAGAAAGGGTCTAAACCATCTGACCCAGATGTCTTTTTGGGGTCAAGTTTAAGGAGCTCCTTCAGAAACTCGGACTCAGTGACCGCCTGCAGGAGAAACTTTGTAGCATGGCAGGGGGAAAAGAGGGAGAAGCATCGGGGCTAGTCGCGTTTAGAAGGGGTGGTAGATGAGGAATTGTTGGACGGGCAAGGAGGCGTGGCCGAGTCAAATAGCACTCCTGATCTGAAACATAGTAAGTATGTGTGTGGGATCCCTGTGAGAATTGAACCCATGTCCTTGACCATCGATTCACTCCCATTTCTCTGCTCTTTCCTTCTCCTTTTGCTCGTCCCTTCTCTTCCCTCCCAGGTCCAGATTAAAGACTTCCGTTTCTCCTACAAGTTTAAGATGGCCTGCAAAGAGGATGTGCTCAAGCTCTGCCCCAACATCAAGAAGAAGTGAGTGCTGCCTGAGTGAGAACCCGGAAATAGTTTAACAAAATGTCAAACAAACGTTCTCTCTTTCACTCCCCTCTCTCTCTCTCATTCCCTTCAGGGTGGATGTTGTGCTCTGTCTGAGCACCACGGTGAGGAACGACACTCTGCAGGACATGAAGGAGCAGCGTGTGTCTGTCAAGTGTCGTAAGCAGCTGAGGGTGGAGGAGCTGGAGATGTCGGAGGATATACGTCTGGAGCCTGAGCTCTACGACTCCTGTAAGCAGGACATCGGGCGGCTGTGTCAGAATGTGGCCTTTGGAAACGCACAGGTCAGTATTATTGATGCGTGTTCTAAACACATTCCTCTCCATCTGATTCCTATCAGCCGGTCGACAGCCCCTCTTGTCAGTCGTGCCCTAGACAAAAGCATTTAGCAACGGTGATATTTCTACATGAGACTGATTTGACGAGGATGACGATGAAGACCAGTGCCCTCTCTCTGTCGTAGGTGATCGAGTGTCTGAAGGAGAACAAGAAGCAGCTGACCCAACGCTGTCACCACAAGGTGTTTAAGCTGCAGGAGGTAGAGATGATGGACTCGGAGCTCGACTACCAACTCATGAGGGTCTGCAAGCCGATGATCCGGGTTTGTACTTTTTCACTGCGTCGTTTTAGCACACAAGGACACAGGTCCAAACACAAGGAAAATGCAAAGAATGTAAGGACGTCTTCAACAATGTAGTTATGCTCAAAGGCGCCTCTATCAAACCATGATTGCATTGCGTCTGAAATTAAATTTGAGTGTATTTTGTATAATTATAATTTTCTGAAGAAGAGGTTCCTGGCGGTTAGTAAAACTGTCAGACAGATAGGATGAATGGGGCTTGTGGTGCCTGTTGGTCTCTCCCATGCATATTCTCTTCCAGTGTTTTTATAGTCCGGGACTCTTACAAGAGAAAAGCTGCATGGTCTGTGGCTCCCATGCAATGAATGTAATTTATAATAACAACCAGCGTTTCGACAGCTACGCTGCCTTCATCAGGGTTCTATCCAAGTTTCATAGTGTTGTCTCTGTATCTACCAGCGGTTCTGCACTGAGGCTGATGCCAAGAACATGCTGCAGTGCCTGAAGCAGAACAAGAACAGCGAGCTGATGGACCCCAAGTGTAAACAGATGATCACCAAGAGACAGATCACACAGAACACGGGTAGATACTGAAGATACACGCACACACTATAGAGCACAATCAGAGGAGGCTGGTGGGACAAGCTATAGGAGGACGGGCTCATTCTAATGGCTGAAATGGAATTACAGGAACGGTATCAAACATATGGAAACCACATATTTGACTCCGTTCCATTTCTGCCATTCTAGCCATTACAATTAGCCCGTCCTCCAATGGCTCCTCCCACCAGCCTCCACTGCTCACAATCTGAGCAGAGATTATGGCTTCCAGTATGCAAACACAGCACCTCTGTAGCATTACTTCTATGTCCCATCTGATCTCACCCGATATCTAACCATGGGGCCCTCACCCTATCTCCTCTCCCGTGTGTCCTGTCCAGACTACAGGTTGAACCCGGTGCTGAGGAAGTCGTGTAAGGCTGACATCCCAAAGTTCTGCCAGAGCATCCTGAACAAGGCTACAGGGGACAGCGAGCTAGAGGGACAGGTCGTCTCCTGCCTCAAACTCAAATACGCCGACCAGGTCAGAATGCACTGGGTTACTGGTTCTTTTTATTTTGTTCACCTTTTTTTGGTGGGGGGTTTGTTACTACCGCGTTGAGGCGTTTTCTATTTTTTTTTTATGTCTGTCTGTTTAGGTTTGTGTACTAAACGCGTAATGTTGTCCACAGCGTCTGTCTCCTGACTGTGAGGATCAGATCAGGGTTATCCTGCAGGAGTCCGCTCTGGACTACAGACTGGACCCTCAGCTGCAGCTGCACTGCACTGACGAGGTGAGTCGGCCTCCCGGTCCTACGCAAGACTATTTCTGCTGTCTTATGCACGTTAAGGTTTTTCCCCCCACATTGGGGAAGTCACCGAGTTGACGCACTCGTCTTGCGTGTCAGATCTCTCGGCTGTGTCCCGAGGAGGCTGCGGCCCAGGAACAGACTGGTCAAGTAGAGGAGTGTCTCAAAGTCAACCTGCTCAAGATCAAAGTGGAGGGCTGCAAGAAGGTGGGTGGCTCTCATCTCCTCACCTCGAATGTAACCATGTTCCGCTGTCAAGAGTCGAGGCGGGAAAAATCCATCTCTTCTTCACGCCTTTCTCTGTTTTCTCTGCAGGAGGTGTTGAACATACTAAAGGAGAGTAAGGCAGACATCTTTGTGGACCCTGTCCTCCACACGGCGTGCGCTCTGGACATCAAACACCACTGTGCTGCCATCCCGCCAGGACGAGGGCGCCGTGAGTAACGCACACGGTCAATTTGTATACACACCTCTGTCCCTCGTCTCTTACCGCTTCGGCCCTTTTTCCCTTTGTGTTGAGTGTTGTAACCCTGCTGGAGCTAGAAACAGGAGCATTTCGCTGCACCTGCGATAGCATCAGCACAATATGTGTACACAACCAATAAAGTTTGAGTACCTGACAGTGTGCGTTGGCTCCTCCTCAGAGATGTCCTGTCTGATGGAGGCCCTGCAGGACAAGAGGGTGCGTCTGCAGCCAGAGTGTAAGAAGAGACTGCAGGACCGCATCGACATGTGGAGCTACGCTGCCAAGGTGAACAAGACACACACACACACACACACACACCCCACCAGCAACACGTCACTAGCTTGGCTAAGCACTCACATCCGAGTCCCTTCAAAACAAGTGAGTACCTGTCAGACATTACCATCATACTTTTTTTTAAGGCACTTACATCTGTTCGCCCTGTCCCCCCGGACACACCCGTTCACGTTTTCTAAAAATTCTTCAAAAACCTGTCACTAAAATTCACACTCCTACTCAATGAATGTAACTTCACACTGTTCAGTGTATAAATGAAGACTGCATATATAATGGCTGATTTCCTCATATTTGCGAAGGCCTACCTGAGATTTGGCTGCAGGAATGGCAGGAAGGAATATACAGTTGAAGTCGTAAGTTTACATACACGTAGGTGGGAGTCATTAAAACTGTTTTTCAACCACTCCATTTCTTGCTAACAAACTATAGTTTTGGAAAGTCAGTTAGGACATCTACTTTGTGCATGACAGAAGTAATTTTTCCAACAACTGTTTACAGACAGATTATTTCTCTTATAATTCACTGTATCACAATTCCAGTGGGTCAGAAGTTTCCATACACTAAGTTGACTGTGCCTTTTTAAACAGCTTGGAAAAATCCAGAAAATTATGTCATGCCTTTAGAAGCTTCTGATGGGCTAATTGACATAATTTGAGTCAATTGGAGGTGTACCCGTGGATGTATTTCAAGGCCTACCTTCAGACTCTTTGCTTGACATCATGGGAAAATCAAAAGAAATCAGCCAAGACCTCAGACAAAAAATTGTGGACCTCCACAAGTCTGGTTCATCTTTGGGAGCAATTTCCAAATGCCTGATGGTACCACCTTTCTATCTGTACAAACAATAGTATGCAAGTATAAACATCATGGGACCACGCAGTCGTCATACCGCTCAGGACGGAGACGCGCTTTGTCTCCTAGAGATGAATGTACTTTGTTGCGAAAAGTGCAAATCAATCCCAGAACAACAGCAAAAGGACCTTGTGAAGATGCTGGAGGAAACAGGTACAAAAGTATCTATATCCACAGTAAAACGAGTCCTATATCGACATAACCTGAAAGGCCGCTCAGCAAGGTAGAAGCCACTGCTCCAAAACCGCCATTAAAAAAAGCCAGACTACGGTTTACAACTGCACATGGGGACAAAGATCGTACTTTTTTGAGAAATGTCCTCTGGTCTGATGAAACAAAAATAGAATCGTTATGTTTGGAGGAAGAATGGGGAGACTTTCAAGCCAAAGAACACCATCCCAACCGTGAAGCACAGTGGTGGCAGCATCATGTTGTGGGGGTGCTTTGCTGCAAGAGGGACTGGAGGGACTGGTGCACTTCAAAAAATAGATGGCATCATGAGAATGGAAAATTATGTGGATATTATTTTTTTTTTAAATAAAAAAATCACCTTTTATTTAACCAGGTAGGCGAGTTCAGAAACAGTATATACAGTGTGTGCAAATGAGGTAGGATAAGGGAGGTACATTTATATTGAATCAACATCTCAAGACATCAGTCAGGAAGTTAAAGCTTGGTTGGAAATGGGTCTTCCAAATGGACAACAACCCCAAGCATACTTCCAAAGTTGTGACAAAATGGCTTAAAGTCAAGGTATTGGAGTGGCCAACACAAAGCCCTGACCTCAATCCTATAGAAAATTTGTTGTCAGAACTGAAAAAGTGTGTGTGTGTGTGCAAGGAGGCCAACAAACCTGACTCAGTTACACCAGCTCTGTCAGGAGGAATGGGCCAAATTTCACCCAACTTATTGTGGGAAGCTTGTGGAAGGCTACCTGAAACATTTACATTTACATTACATTTAAGTCATTTAGCAGACGCTCTTATCCAGAGCGACTTACAAATTGGTGAATTCACCTTCTGACATCCAGTGGAACAGCCACTTTACAATAGTGCATCTAAATCATTAGGGGGGGTGGTGAAGGCTATCCTATCCTAGGTATTCCTTGAAGAGGTGGGGTTTCATTTGGAAGGTGGTGATTGACTCCAAGATGAATAATTTAAAGGCTATGCTACCAAATACTAATTGAGTGTATGTAAACTTCTCACCCCCTGGGAATGTGATGAAAGAAATATAAGCTTAAATAAATAA
Source organism: Oncorhynchus masou masou (assembly GCF_036934945.1). Classification (NCBI taxonomy): domain Eukaryota; kingdom Metazoa; phylum Chordata; class Actinopteri; order Salmoniformes; family Salmonidae; genus Oncorhynchus; species Oncorhynchus masou. The sequence goes on from NC_088233.1 coordinate 43,751,478, forward strand.
TTCTCTCTACTATTATTCTGACATCTCACATTCTTAAAATAGTGGTGATCCTAACTGACCTAAAACAGGCAATTTTTACTAGGATTCAATGTCAGGAATGGTGAAAAACTGAGTTGAAATGTATTTGGCTATGGTGTATGTAAACTCCCAACATACAACTGTACATCAGCGGAGGCTGCTGAAGGGATGATGGCTCATAATGATGGCTAGAATGGCATCAAACACATAGAAACCATGTCTTTGATAGCATTCCGCTCCAGCCATGACCACGTGCCCCCCCCCCCAGTTAAGGTGCCACCAACCTGTGATAAACATGCACAATGACCTGAATGTCACTGCATGAAACTTTTTACTCTTCATTTAACGGAGACACACACACTCCCTTCCTCACAACACTCTCCGTCTCCCTGACTCTCATCAACACACACGCAAGCTGCATTTAAGTAGCACCAGATTTTTACATTAGGCCTATAGGAATCCTACCTTTTCAAGTACATCTCACAAGTAGCAGACCATTTTCCTTTCTTCCTGTGCCAGTCAAATGTGCCTTATCCTACTGTCAATTTACCAGGCTGTTAGCTGTCTCGGTAACGACTGAACAACACCAATAATTAGCGACTCAGGATTAGTTTAAAAACGGCCCCGCGACATGGTTTTTGAAATTTATATCAAATGTGCCCGAATCCAGATAGAAAGGAAAAAGGCACCTCTTTTTAACCGTTTCGACTAGAGACGAGACGTTTCCTCTTCTGTGAAGCTGCAGAGTTGAGACGGGACGTTTCCTCTGCTGTGAAGCTGCAGAGTTGAGACGGGACGTTTCCTCTGCTGTGAAGCTGCAGAGTTGAGACGGGACGTTTCCTCTGCTGTGAAGCTGCAGAGTTGAGACGGGACGTTTCCTCTGCTGTGAAGCTGCAGAGTTGAGACGGGACGTTTCCTCTGCTGTGAAGCTGCAGAGTTGCTGTGAAGCTGCAGAGTTGACGTTTCCTCTGCTGTGAAGCTGCAGAGTTGAGAAGCTGCAGAGTTGAGACGTTTCCTCCGCTGTGAAGCTGCAGAGTTGAGACGGGACGTTTCCTCTGCTGTGAAGCTGCAGAGTTGAGACGGGACGTTTCCTCCGCTGTGAAGCTGCAGAGTTGAGACGGGACGTTTCCTCTGCTGTGAAGCTGCAGAGTTGAGACGAGACGTTTCCTCTGCTGTGAAGCTGCAGAGTTGAGACGAGACGTTTCCTCTGCTGTGAAGCTGCAGAGTTGAGACGGGACGTTTCCTCTGCTGTGAAGCTGCAGAGTTGAGACGGGACGTTTCCTCTGCTGTGAAGCTGCAGAGTTGAGACGGGACGTTTCCTCTGCTGTGAAGCTGCAGAGTTGAACACGTGAGCGGAGTTGAGCGGTTGGAAATCTAACTAACACCCATCTATTTGTGTGACTACCTGGACCTACCAATTGGTTTGAAGTATTGAAACCAAACCATATGCACTTGAATTATAAGTATTTGAATAAACATGAAAAGGTGAATGTAAGAAGCAAACATCATTTCAGATAGGCTACATTTCATTTAAGCAGCATATAACACTCTAAATAGGTCAGGAGACAGACAGGGAGCCTAAGAAGGAACAAAAAATGTATTATTTAGGCTATATTACTTCAAGGCTATAGCCTACAAAGAAATGCATTTGTGAGTGTGACCCAATAGGCTGGTAGGGATATAAAGCGCTCAGCATTTAAATAACATTTAGTTGGCTTCAGTCTCATGCGATGGTGCCTGGACAGCCGGCCAGCAGCGGAGAATATCCTCTCCTTACTTGCAGAGCCACTGGGGATGCAGAACACCCGTTTGGCCACTCTTGCCAGGCTGGGCAGAGAGAGAGTTGTTTTCATTTTTTTTCTGTAGGTAGGCCCAAAGGATTTTAGGCAATGACACACTTAGTTATCTACCCACCTCGTTCCTTTCATTTAGCATGTGCACATAGTAAGTACACATCATGCTTTGGGGGATAGGTGTATTTTCAGATTCCACAATGATTCTTTAGTTGTGAGCAATACATCACTGCACTCCCCTCTCTCGCTCTTGGTCCTCATCTTTGTAAGTCACATTGATTTAGCACCTGTGTGGTCTATCAGTTTCTTTGTGAGATGTGTTTACAAACTCCATGACAGTAGCTAAAGCAAGGGTCTATAGCAACACACAAGTAGACTACAAATGCATGCTGGGCCGGGCATGCCCTGAGCTCCTGAAGTGAGTTCTACTGGAGGCCGACACTCCATCCTTTTGGGAATCTCGCTGCGTGCTCCAGGGAGAAAATGGGCGCGTTCTGCTCCAACTTCGCTCTGCTCACAGACTATAGTCTGTGCTCTTGGTTATAACAGGCGAGGAAATAACCATGTATCCACATTGCTCGCTTTGCACGCTGCTCCAATGTAACACACGTACAAATCTAACAGAAGAGTCGTCTGGGTCTGCATCCCCGCTCACCATCGCGGCTAAATGATTTTTAACAAAACTGATGGAGGAATAGATGAGCATGAAGAGCAGGCTGAGAGAAGCGGGTGAGGGCTGGTAGGGGATGCAGAGAGAAGCAGGTGAGTGAGGGCTGGTAGGGGATGCAGAGAGAAGCAGGTGAGTGAGGGCTGGTTGGGGATGCTGAGAGAAGCAGGTGAGTGAGGGCTGGTAGGGGATGCAGAGAGAAGCAGTTGAGTGAGGGCTGGTAGGGGATGCTGAGTGAAGCGGGTGAGGGCTGGTTGGGGATGCTGAGTGAAGCAGGTGAGGGCTGGTTGGGGATGCTGAGTGAAGCGGGTGAGTGAGGGCTGGTTGGGGATGCAGAGAGAAGCAGGTGAGTGAGGGCTGGTTGGGGATGCAGAGAGAAGCAGGTGAGTGAGGGCTGGTTGGGGATGCAGAGAGAAGCGGGTGAGGGCTGGTTGGGGAGGCTGAGTGAAGCGGGTGAGGGCTGGTTGGGGATGCTGAGTGAAGCAGGTGAGGGCTGGTTGGGGATGCTGAGTGAAGCAGGTGAGGGCTGGTTGGGGATGCTGAGTGAAGCGGGTGAGTGAGGGCTGGTTGGGGATGCAGAGAGAAGCAGGTGAGTGAGGGCTGGTTGGGGATGCAGAGAGAAGCAGGTGAGTGAGGGCTGGTTGGGGATGCAGAGAGAAGCGGGTGAGGGCTGGTTGGGGAGGCTGAGTGAAGCGGGTGAGGGCTGGTTGGGGATGCTGAGTGAAGCAGGTGAGTGAGGGCTGGTTGGGGATGCAGAGAGAAGCAGGTGAGTGAGGGCTGGTTGGGGATGCAGAGAGAAGCAGGTGAGTGAGGGCTGGTTGGGGATGCTGAGTGAAGCAGGTGAGTGAGGGCTGGTAGGGGATGCAGAGAGAAGCAGGTGAGTGAGGGCTGGTAGGGGATGCAGAGAGAAGCAGTTGAGTGAGGGCTGGTAGGGGATGCAGAGAGAAGCAGGTGAGGTGAAGACTGGTAGGGGATGCAGAGAGAAGCAGGTGAGGTGAGGACTGGTAGGGGATGCAGAGAGAAGCAGGTGAGTGAGGGCTGGTAGGGGATGCAGAGAGAAGCAGGTGAGTGAGGGCTGGTAGGGGATGCAGAGAGAAGCAGGTGAGGTGAGGACTGGTAGGGGATGCAGAGAGAAGCAGGTGAGTGAGGGCTGGTAGGGGATGCAGAGAGAAGCAGGTGAGTGAGGACTGGTAGGGGATGCAGAGAGAAGCAGGTGAGTGAGGGCTGGTAGGGGATGCAGCTGGCTGATTTACAGCTGCCCCACGTGATATGCGCATGAAAGTAAAAGGGATGTTATTAGAGCTGTGCATACTGGAAACTAGTTGCTTTATACACATTTTACAACAGGTGCCAGCAGGGTCTTTAGATCGGTAGGGCTGAAAAAGTCTTTATCATATGAAACAGTACTACGGTATTTAAAAATGTTGGTATCATGAAGTTTTTGTATGGGGATATTACACCCACACCTGCTCCCCTCTGTCCCTCCCAGGTGGCCCCGGCCGAAGGATTCTCAGACCTGGCCATGCAGGTGATGACCTCACCCTCCAAGAACTACATCCTGGCTATGATTGGCCTGGGCGTGTGCGTTCTCTTTCTGTTCGGCCTGCTGTGCGGCCGCATCACCAAGCGAGTAATGCAGGAGCAGAAGAACAGGTAGAGAGGGGGGCCTCAGAGGGTCCCAACAGCAAAAAAATACCTGGACAGGGCCCTCCCTCAGCATAGCCCCAACTGCCCCCACCTCAGCCTGACTCCATGTACAAACCATCTTCCCCTACTTTCTCTCCCCCTCTTTTACCCCCCAAGCCTCCACGTCACTCCCTGAGACTGGGCTCTATGGGGGAGCCATTTAAGCTTCCCTGTCATCATCGCTATGTCGTCGGAGGGCCACTTTGGGGCCTGGCCTACATTACCCAAACTCCCCTATGGTGGTTGGTCTCTCAGTTTCACTGGTGTGAGAGCCCACATGCCCCAACTGTGAGACCGACACATAACCCCTCCAACCCCACTCCAGTGTCTGACTGATGAAAGCCAAGTCTTCACGTTATGTTCTACAGGAGACATCTAGAAGGACGATGCCGCCACCTTTTAGTCCTCTATTGCTCCACTGCTAACCAGCTAACGCTAACAGACCTGTACCGCCGGGGTAGGCCAGCCTGCAAGGCCATAAGCATTATTTATTGATTTGGATTCTGCTTTTGGTTTCTTTTGCAGTGTTTTGTTTTTTTTCTGCCTCATTTAGGTGCAATATTTATTTTTCTTTTAAGAAATGTTGCATTTGTGGGGGGTTGGTGGGTCAGAAGGGGAGGTGGGTTCTCAGTAAGCATGAAGAGTTATTATGTGAGAAAGAGCCTCTCCTTCCTTACGGCCTGCCTGGGAGGCTTTCAATGATTTCAGTACTGATACTATTTGCGTGTGTGTGTGTGTGTGTGTGTGTGTGTGTGTGTTGTCTGAAGGTCTGACAGTTGTGAAAGAGGAGTAATAACGCTGTTTTTCTATGATATTTTTGTTCTTCTGAGAGGACGAGGTGGTTGACAGACTTCAGGTTGCCGATGGGTATTAGAGTCACTGATTTGCCATGGGACTGCCAGGTGTGGCGTTGAACTGTCCTCCACTGACTGAGCCTCATGGGAGAGGAGTCCTGTAGCCTACAGTGTGTTATATCAGTCTTACACTCCTTAAAGCTGATAATAATTATATTGATTACTCTATTTGTGATTATGCTGATAGACCTGGCAGTGTATCATAGATGGCTCCAGTGGCAAAGGATGGATGCCTGCTTAGATAGGACAGTCTGAAGCGGTACTCCAGGCCACGCCATGCTCGGCCCGTGGTAGGGGTTAGCATGATGCTAACTTAGTGGGTGGAAATGGTAGAGAAGCGTTCTGCATCAAACAGACTGGCGTCCACACACATTTCTCTCTAGGTACTCCGTTAGCAGGGAGCGTTTGACAGAGAGCTGGGTCTAATTTGTCCTGAGTGGACACAACACTGACGGATGCAGAAAGATAAGTCTCCCTTTGAAAACTGTCTTCTAACAAGTGTCTCATCTGGTTTTCAAGTAGTGAAACCTGTAGGGTAGCAGGTTTAAACCATTGGGTATTGGTATTGAAGAATGGTTGGTGGTACAAAGGGCCAAGAAGAATGGGTAGAGAAGAAGAAAAAAATAGAAAATATACAATACAGATTAATGCTGAGAGATGTGAAGATTTTGTTTGAAAGGATACTGGAACCGTTGCACATTTTTCTGTTATTCTATATATATATATATATATACCAATACCCATATATATATTTATATATATTGATATTGTTTGCTCATAGCCTTATTTATTTGTTTACTAATGGTCAAAGTTGGTGAGTCCTTTTTTGATTTGATTGTTCTCTTGTTGCCTTTTTCTTCATTGCCTGTGAAGTACCCTGTTGTTAGACCAGGTTAAGAGTAGCCACAGCCTTTCACCTTACCTTTTGAGCGAAGCCTGGTAGCTGAGGCTCGGTTAAGGGAAGCGGGTGGTGCTGGGGACGAGTTTGGGGGAGGGGCTGGATGTTGTCACTCCAGGAGCGTCTTGGCTCGGTTTTAGTTACTGAACTCTAAAGTACTTGTTCAGGTGGGATCTAAACTTTAACCAATACAAACAGAGGAAAGCCCTCTCAAGGAGGAGTTCAAACGCGTTCTCAAGATGATTGAACAATCGATTTTCTCAAAACAAACTGTCATGCCATGTAAATTAGTCTGTAGAGTTTTCCCCTCATTGCTACTATGTCATTGCCTTGTTCTTGCATTGGTGTGAGCTGTGAGCGCTTCCCTCCTTGCTTGTAAAAACAATTGATAAATGTAATTTAAATGGCCTCCGCTGTAACCATGCAAAAGATAGATTTGTCAATGTGTGCCTACTCTAAAAATCCCAGATGGGGATCCCCCACATACATTAATATATATATATCTCACACACACACACACACACACACACACACACACACACACACACACACACACACACACACACACACACACACACACACTAGAAGCCGCTAGCCTACTCCTAACTCCCCTTCAAACTGAGCAGAGGTGTGTGTACATGCGCCCCTCAAAGCTGTCACACCCCAGACTTGGGAAAGGGAAACACTCCAACAAAGACACCTAGTTTGGGAGAACTCGTTGCAATTGTTCTTTTTATTTTATTTTATACCAGCGCTCCTGTCTTGTGCTACCAAGACAGCATTGTATTCTGTTGAGTAGTTCAATCTATCAATACTTACTGTTAATTTAGTCTGTCAAAAGCTTTCATCCAGTCCAAATTAAATTACTATAACAATGACTATAACATATGATTAAGATTATGATGAAAAATATGTTTTGTAATTATGTTCTTGTGTATAAATGTATGGAGGTCCTTTTGCTTTCATCTCTGATTATACCATGTCACAGAATAACAGTGCATTTCCCTGGTTTTAAGTTCTGTCCTATACCGATGAAGTTGGACAATTTGTTAATAAAGTCTGCCGGTTTTTATAATGTTGTCCACTGTTTTGTGCACAGGACTGACAGGAGTCAGGACAGGAGGGAGGTTATAGGGTTGGCCAGTCTCCCAGAAGAACACTAACCTACATTACCACTCCGATTAGGCTCCAAACAAGGAAGGATCTGTGTTCATTCCAGCCCTTCGCACACAAATCCTCTAGTCTATGGCTACGAGTAGCCAGGGTTGATAAACAATTCTGAAGCACACCCAGTGCTCTGTGGGCCTGGCTATACTAGACTTGGCCATTCAAGGTAGCGAACTACATTCAGGATGAATACTCATATGCCAGAGGCGGTCTCAGGCCATGAGGCGGCTAGGTAGACTAGTGGTTAGGATTATTGGGCCAGTAACCAAAACATTGCTGCTTCGAATAAGAGCGTCTGCTGAATTGCTCAAATGTTTAAATATGATTAGGGAATTACATGTCTGTAGGGAACACGCTTCTTTGCTTTGTGCTCTACTCGTCTGCTTGCATGTGGTTAACCCTTCATGTGTCCAACCTCAACCTGTTCCAGTAGTCCGAGTTGGATAATACAGCTCCCAATAAAATCATTTCTACAAAGAAGGGCTTTATGCAGAGTACACAGACATAAATGATGTCCCATTCCCCATGTATACTAGCCTCGTGACCATCTGAAGTACTGACCTGTGACATTCTGGATATGTGTGTGTGTGTGTGTGTGTGTGTGTGTGTGTACACGCATGTAGGAGTTATTTCCAGCTGCTTCCAGTCATGGTCAGATGGATGGATAGATGACCGTGTGGAGGCCAGAGACTGGGACCGATCCTGTGTTTGCTGTCTGACACTGGAGTGTTACATTTTTTCCAGCCTAGTTCAAAACCTCCCCACTCTGCCTTCCTCTGCATACATGGCTGGATGGATAGGTAGTTTACACTGTAAGGATCAGGTGCACCGTATAGGACTTTTTTTAGATAGTTTGAGTGTTCTTTGGATGGTGGATGGAGACATTTGCTAGTTGCTGGGAGTTAAGAAAGGGGCTGGTCCTGGTTATCATCTGCAATGTGATGGGATGGTGGAACGTTTTAATTGAACGCTCATCGATCAGCTGGCCAAGACCGCCCCAATACCCTTGTGAGTGGGACAAGTGTCATCCATGTAGCCCTGGCATACAATATGATGTTTGATTACATGCACAGTGAAGCATTACATGCTCTATTGGTAAATGGATCCATTTTTATTCTATGAACTATTCAGGAAATATCCGATAAATCAAAATGGTAACAAGTGAGAAATGAAGAAAGGTACAGTACATATAGATTGAAGAGGACCTGCAATCACAAATACCTTACACAAAACCGAACATGTACAAAATAATTAATATAGACGTATACCACTAAAATACTGAAATTCTTAAAACATTTCTCATGTATATGCATTATAGCTGATGTGGTGGTTTGCCTTTGATATTAGAGCTACAGATTCCATAGCCCAAAGAAACACATTGTATTCCCCACTGAAATTAAACACACCGAACCATTCTGGTTTACTCATACAAATACCTCAAATTCTCCAAGGTGATAACAAGAGGGCAGCCTAAAGCCTGAGGAATGTTTATAAACCACTATTTACATTACTATGATCCCTCTACCGACAGACAAAGGGAGAAAACACATCCACATTAACAGTATGGCTGGTTCAGGGCTTCCTGTAAAGGACAGCAAAACCCCACACCCATCTACACAGAGGCCTCCCCTTCGCCATTACCCACAATGCTCTCCCAGTGGTTCGATTTGCTCCTCCAGTTCCACACCTGACAGTGCTCTCTCATCACCCACTCCTCCTCCCTTCTTCCTTTCCATCACTCTAGAAACTGTAGGGGGAGACGAAAAGGGTGACCTTGGTGAGGTAGCGTCCCAGCAGGGCTTGTCTCTCCAGCTCGCTCATCTCTACCTCTGCCTCCAGTGTAGCTGGGCCCTGCACAGGGCTCACCAGGAGCAGGGTGCCCGTCTGCCTGCCAGAGCGCTGCATGCTAAAGTGGCTGAGGCCGCGACTCCCCAGCAGGCCGAAGCGCAGCGTGTCACCCAGCACACGGGCCGCAGACACCCGGAAGAGCACCCTTGGTGCGGACATGTTGGAGACCACGGGCATGAAGTGGAAGGAGACGGAGTTGGGAGCCTGGGTGCAGGCCTTGTCCCCCACCACACACGGGTTCCTCTCACACCGCCTGGGACAGAGGAAGAGGAGGGTTCTTCTTGTTTCATCCAGTAAATATAACTGAGAAATACATACAAACTCACCTTCTCAAACCATTGTAATAATTCTTTTTTTTCTATTGTATATCTGTCTTAATTGTAGTAGTTATTTGTATGAGCAATAAAAAAGGAATTGTCTAGAGCAAGGGGTAATTTGGGTGAATGAGGTTGTGAGCCAAATGATGGGTGGAGCTGCACTGTGGTGACAATGAAATGAAAATGTTTTTCTCTCCACAGAAACAGCTTAATGGTATGTTTGTTTTAAAATGATTGAGAGTGTAGGGGAATCTCCTCCATCGAACCAGTGCAGTCTCTTAGTGCAAAAACCATAACATGATTTGGTTAAAACAGAAAGCATAGTGACACCAGATCGGATAGAAGTGGTGTTTTTGTTACAGCTGTTACTCACATGGGAGAGGTCTTGATGTACGTGGCGTTTGTGATGCGAGGACACTCCACTTGCACACACTGGAACCCCCCGTACGTATTCACACACACCTGGTCCAGGGTGCAGTTGTGAAGTCTGCTCTCACACTCGTCAATATCTATCCAGAGGTGGAGGGGGGGAGAAAAGAAACACAAGTAACCAAGACTGGTCCCCACTAAGCCCACGTCACATCTCCAAAGCTTCAGTTTTACTGGAAAGACATTGTCATGCAATGCAGAGTTACCAGTAGTACCCATTGCAGTTACGAAGCAACAAAGGCCATGGACACTAGTAGAGCTCAATATCAGAGGTGGTATCAAAATACAATCTCCCTGTAACAACCACTGGCTAAGGCCAGGGTACTGTGGTAGCGCTTATTGGTGGAATGGTCTGGTCTGTGGTCCTGACCTTTGCAGCTGCGGTTGTCTCTGGCCAGGTTGTAGCCGCTAGGGCACACACAGTGGTAGCTGCCAGGGGTGTTGATACAGGTGTGCATACACAGTCGCCCAGGCTGTGCCAGCGGAAACAGCTGACACTCATCCATGTCTGAAACACAGTTCCTCAATATATCACTGATATACAGTGAACAAAAATATAAACACAGCATGTAAAGTGTTGGTTTCATGAGCTGAAATAAAAGATCTCTGAAATGTTCCATGCGCACAAAAAAAATGTATTTCTCTCAAATGTTGTGCACAAATTAGTTTACGTCACTGTTAAAAAGCATTTCTTCTTTGCCAAGATAATCCATCCACCTGACAGGTGTGGCATATCACAAAGCTGATTAAACAGCATAATCATTACACAGGTGCACCTTGTGCTGGGGGACAATAAAAGGCCACTAATTTGTGCAGTTTTGTCACACAACATAATGCCACAGATGTTTCAAGTTTCGAGGGAGCGTGCAATAGGCATGCTGACTGCAGGAATGTCCACCAGAGCTGTTGCCAGAGAATGTAATGTTAATTTCTCTACCAAAAGCCACCTTCAACGTTGTTTTAGAGAATTTGGCATGTAGTCCAACCGGCCCCACAACCACAGACCACGTGTATGGCGTTGTGTGGGCGAGCGGTTTGCTGATGTCAAAGTTGTGAACAGAGAGCCCCATGGTGGCGGTGGGGTTATGGTATGGGCAGGCATATGCTATGGACAACAAACACAATTGCATTTTATCGATGGCAATTTGAATGGACAGGGATACCGTAACAAGATCCTGAGGCCCATTGTCGTGCCATTCATCCGCCGACATCACCTAATGTTTCAGCATGATAATGCACGACCCAATGTCGCAAGGATCTGTACACAATTCCTGGAAACTGAAAATGTCCCAGTTCTCCCATGGACCTGCATACTCACCAGACATGTCACCCATTGGGCATGGGATGCTCTGGGTTGACGTGTACGACAACGTGTTCCAGTTCCCGCCAATATCTAGCAACTTCGCACCGCCATTAAAGAGGAGTGGGACAACATTGCACAGGCCACAATAAACAGCCTGGTCAACTCTATGTGAAGGAGATGTGTCGCGCTGCATGAGGCAAATGGTGGTCACACCAGATACTGACTGTTTTTTGGATCCAAGCCCATACCTTTTAATTAAGGTATCTGTAATCAACTGTATTCCCAGTCATGTGAAATCCATAGATTATGGCCTAATGAATTTATTTCAATTAACTGATTTCTTTATATGAATTGTAACTCAGTAAACTCTTTGGAATTGTTGCATGTTGTGTTTATATTTTTGTTCAGTATATATAGAAAAAACTCCAGGCTACGTATTTTTTAAGCTCTGATGTATTGGGTCCACTTCCAAAATCACAACTGTACACTAACTGCACTCCTATATAAAATCCCATGACAGACAGCTCTAAGATTGTCTGGTTCTAAGAACCGATTGATTCTTAAAAGTGAAACACATGAATTAAAGGAGCCCATGGTAAGGTTTGGCCGTAGGTAAGGTTCGGCCGTACTGACCTGTGCAGATGTCGCTGTCGCGGCCGCTTATGGTGAAGCCTGCATCACAGATGCAGTGGGAGGAGCCCTGGAACTGGGTGCAGCGGGATGGACGAACGAAGGCCGAGAAGGGGGCAGAGGACGGGGAGGACGTGGAGATGGAGGAGGATGAGGGGGAGGGGGAGGAGGAGAAGTAGGACGGCGTGGGAAGGGCGGCGGGGATGTTGCTCACAGTGTTTAAGACTGGGGAACAAAAAGGGACCATAAATATTACACAACTAAGCAGAGCAAATAAGAGCAATGAGACAAAGTCTACACGTTACAGTACAGTATTAAACAAGGGGCTCCCCATTCATACACAGAGATAGTACTCCAGTAGTGTTGAATATTACCTACAGTAATAAATTACGCACCATATCATAGTAGAATAATACAATGGTATCATTCTAGGCACGGAGGGAGCAGAGACACAGACAGAAGTGGGCTCTGACTCACCCCTGCATGTGGGCTGCTGGCCGCTCCACTTCAGAGACGCCAGACACACTCTGGTCTGGGGCCCCAGCAGCTCATAACCTGCCTTACACACAAAGTGCACCTCGTGGGCCACACCAAACACCCTCCCCAGTCTCCTGCCGTAAGCCAGGCTCTCAGGCTTAGGACAGGTGGCTGGACAGGGAGAGGGAGAGACGCACAGTACAAACAGTAAGACAATCATGACACTTTCAGACGGACAAGCACGAGACAAGACATTGGCAATGGTAAGTCCAGTAACTGTCAAAGTGCTAGTGCAAAACTATACAGTATATACAGTATATATTATAAAAGAGAAAAAACGTCCATGTGCAAATGACAAGCTAAGCAGTCACTGTATCTCACCGTTGTGCGCCTTGGTGGTGAGTTTGACGGTACTGCTGTTCATTAGGGCATTCAGTCTCTTCCTCAGGGAGCGAAGGCTCTGCTGGTAGGAGGCCTCCTGGGCTGACAGCAACTTCTCCACCTGGCGCAGAGAGCTCTGCATCTCCTGCCTCGACGCGCAGTCCTGTGGGGGGCACAGCAAGGTTCAGATCATTCAGTAGACAGCCACAATTTGAAGATTTCAGTCGTGGGGGGGAATTGGCCCTAAATGCTTTGGGTGAGTGAATGAAAGATTAAATGAGTTTACTGTGGAGTAACACTGTAGTGGGTTCCAATGATTCAAATCAACATGACAAGAGATACCTACCTACCCAGGTTAGTACATTATTCCTTACAGATCAGTGGTAGGAGACATATTACTAAAAACCCGAAGGACTATGTCAATAGCTTTCCTTGCACATTCTCGGGGAAAGTGGATATTTTATGTCAAATGTGCTTTATTTCAAGTGCAAACTATAGACAGTCATGTTTGGCTCCATTCAATGGGAAACACCCACTGAGGTATCACCAGTGTGTGGCTGCTTACTTCACACAAACAAAATAAAAATGTATACGTAGTATTTACTGTAACAGGAGTAAAAGGTGTTAGGTCCACATGTGAGGTTTTCAGTGTCAGAGCTCCTTGTGAAATGTTTTGCTCCAATTACTGAAGTCCCACCTGTGTGAAAATGTCGTGTGTCAGGAGAGATCGAACACAAACAGTCTCCAAGTTCTCCAAATGTGTAAGGAACACGTTCTAGTGGCTCTGCCTCATCTTAGATAGCTTTTTCAAACACAATTACACTGTTAAGACTATAATTACAACACTGTGCATTGATATAAGAGAATATGAAAGAGCAAACGTGATCCTGGAGGTCAGTCTTTTTTTATTGGCACAATTTGCAGCTCCTAGGTGTCAGAATGCCATGGACATCTTCTTGTTTATGCAGCTGGATAAATGCTCAACTAAATAGAATCCATTCACTTCACCATAGATGCCTTTTGGTAATACAACGTCACAACATCAATACAATATGGATTTAGTATCAGTAGGGCAATAGTTGTGCATGTCTTTGCATTACAATTAATCGTTTTTTTTGTTTGTTTTTTAAAGCAGCAAGCATTTAAATAAAGTGGTAATTTTAAAAATTGAAGCAATATTCCATTAAAAAGTAATCAGTCAAGAGAAACAAAACCAGAGCAATAGTTGTTGGCTAGAACACGTGTTGTACTCACCTGGCCATGGGCAATGTAGAGATGATGCAAACCCAAAATCACCATAACAACACTAAACTGATTCATCATCATGGGGGGAAAAAAATCCTCTTCACACTTTCACCTGAATTCTTGGTCAATAACAAAATAAACCAATTAAAACAAGTTACCTTTATATAGCCTACAGTTTTTAGTTGTTTAAATATAATAGCCTACAAATATAAATAAATGCTCTTTCAATTACAAGAGTAAGACTCATTCAAACATGACAGCGATCTGAACAGTAAACACAGCAAACATTTCTCCTCTACTTTTTTTAGAGAGCAGATGCCACATTTCTCCCCGCCCAGTTGGGTATTTTAAAGCCAAGACGAGGAGCTGAATCCACCACTAGCAGAGTAGTGGGTCGTACATCTGCATAGAAGTAAAACCATGGCTTTGATTTCGGATACTATTCTACCAAAATAGAAGGCTAAATTATAAGGCAATGTTTCTCAATTGGTAGGTTTCAATGGGCTAATATATCTTTTCATCATCTTGTGCACAAAAAAAACATGGTTTAAATGTGTACAGTATGGTAGACCTAGGCCGGACTGCTGCTCGTGACACCATGTGGTCACTCTTTCCAGTGAGATACTCTTTCCACCTTTCATGCGCAAAGTCTGCCCTGTGTTTTTAGTTGCGGTGTGCTGGATATCCACAAGGTGACACCTTGTTGTTTGGTGCCATGTCCAGTGGATCCAGGGCTCTGAATTCTCCTGTCTTTAGGAAGATTTGAAGTAGTAGCAGAGAACTAGTCTGGTATTTTATAATTAAAGGACAGTGTCATGATATGATTCAGAGACTTATTGCGAATAGTTCCTATGGTATTTTGGATTTTACAGTGAGACAACAGCACCAGATCTGAATCCATATTACATTTGTCATTCCTTAGGCCATTGCTCTAGAGCCACAGAAAAGGGGAGTTAAATGAGTGATGTGGAGAATTAATCTGTTTAGTGTAGTCTGCAGGGCCAGCGCCTGTGTGTCTGTTTGTGTGTGTGGATCTGTGTGTGCGTACGTGTACTTGTGTGTGTGTGTGTGTGTGTGTGTGTGTGTGTGTGTGTGTGTGTGTGTGTGTGCACGTGCGTGCGTGCGTGCGTGCGTGCGTGTGTGTGTGTGTGTGTGTGTGTGTGTGTGTGTGTGTGTGTGTGTGTGTGTGTGCATTTGCTTCTCTCCAGGGCATGGAGAACCTGTAAGCTTGCATAAAATGGGGGATTTAGAAAGGACATGATAGGAAACAGCCTAACAGGGACAATGACATTGGGATTAACTGTCAGACTAACGCAAGCAATATTTTCCTGCGGAATTGAACTCAGTTGCTGCATTGTATGGTAAACTAGAATGCAATTACTCAGCCGGTGGCGATTGGAGGAAGGGATGACAATTACAATCCTCTTATGAAAACCGCTGTCTCTTAATGACTTTCAGTTCAGGCCAGCGGAGGAATCCACTACCAATTTACGCACAGAATACCTTTATCAGGCCTTCATACGCACACTCACACGCACACACACGCACATACACACTGCATAGGCACAAGACTGAGAGAATACTGAGATAGCTAGATACATTAAGAGCAGCTCAGGTGTATTAGCTAACTGTTCCATCCAGGACCATAGAGCTGAATAAGCCCTCTCTCTCCATCCCAGTGGACTATCATCACCCACCGTGGGGCTGCTGGTGTTAACTGGCTCCCTGGCCTGCTGCCTCTGACAAGCCATTAGTGGTGAGCCGCTCAGCTCTGTCTGGAGGCTGTATTAATTAGAAAGGGGTAGACAGAACCATCCTGGAGTTCACTGATCCTCAACACCGCTGCCTGCCTGCCTGTCTGCCTGCCTGCAGCCACAAACCGCTGTTTGCCGGTTCTCTTTATTGAAGAGCCATGATAAGGATGTACTGTATGTTGTTTTCTATACAGTGCGGTGGTGGATTTGTGGGTGTGTTACTGTGTAATGAAGTAGGTTTGTGTTGTTTCTCATAGGTGCTGATTGGTGGAAGACTGTCTTTCCTTCTGAAACTGTGAATCATTGGAGTGATACAACATGGTTGTGCAGGCTACAGACAATGTTTTAACCATCAAACACACACAAAGCAAGAACAAGGTGATCTCGACTATATTGAACTCACTTGTTTGCCTTCAATGGAACTGTCTTTCAGCCTAGTTGTAGTCCATAGATGCTATGCTTTTGAGTTGATACTACAGCAGCATATCCTCATTGGAATTCATTGTAAGTGTAGTAATGATAAGGGGTTGCTGACGGGGGTAAACTTCGTAGATAAATAAATTAACCTAAGAGAGCACAATCCACCCAAGATCATCATATCCTTATTAGATAGGACGGATTTAATTAAAATGTAATCATTTAATGGACTTTCTAATTAAAATGGAGTTCGCTGATGGTCTCTCTCATTAGCTCGACAGGGTGCAGTCGTGCGATGGCCGCTTTTATAGAACTTGAGAACTCTCTCTCTCTCTCTGTGTGTGTGTGTGTGTGTGTAATGTGTGTGTGTGTGTGTGTGTAGGTGTCTGTTTCTGAACTGTTCTCTTAAGGATAAACACATGAGAATGAAGCAGTTACTGATACATGTCCTCAGATCATTGTACAGTCTTCAAGGAAGCTCTCTACAATTAAATCAATACGACTTCTAATACATTTACATTCAACAGTAGAGTAATCACACGTTCCTCACCGCTCTTATGCTATTAGATGCACTTACATTGAGAGACTGTCATGCTTTAAAGGCCCCGGGCAGAATAAAATGGGGTTTTCCTGTGTTTTATTCTGTACCAGTCAAAAGTTTGGACACCTACTCATTCCAGGGTTTTTCTTTATTTGTACTATTTTCTAACATTGTAGAATAATAGTGAAGACTTCAAAACTATGAAATAACGAACATGGAATCATGGAATAACCAAAGAAGTGTTAAACAAACGTATTTTATATTTGAGATTCTTCAAAGTAGCCACCCTTTGCCTGGATGAAGGCTTTGCACACTCTTGGCATTCTCTCAACAACCAGCTTCATGAGGTAATTGACCCCCCCTTGGGTTGGCGCAACCCCCCCCCCCCCCCCTTGGGTGCCGTGGCGGAGATCTTTGTGGGCTATACTCAGCCTTGTCTCACGATGGTAAGTTGGTGGTTGAAGATATCCCTCTAGTGGTGTGGGGGCTGTGCTTTGGCAAAGTGGGTGGGGTTATATCCTTCCTGTTTGGCCCTGTCTGGGGGTGTCCTCGGATGGGGCCACAGTGTCTCCTGACCCCTCCTGTCTCAGCCTCCAGTATTTATGCTGCAGTAGTTTATGTGTCGGGGGGCTGGGGTCAGTTTGTTATATCTGGAGTACTTCTCCTGTCCTCCTAGCCCTTAGTACATCAGCTGATATCTCAAAGTGTTGTACAGAAACCCAGCCTAAAATCCCAAACAGCAAGCAATGCAGGTGTAGAAGCACGGTGGCTCGGAAAAAACTCCCAAGAAAGGCCAAAACCTAGGAAGAGACCTAGAGAGGAACCAGGCTATGAGGGGTGGCCAGTCCTCTTCTGGCTGTGCTGGGTGGAGATTATAACAGAACATGGCCAAGATGTTCAAATGTTCATAAATGACCAGCATGGTCAAATAATAATAATCACAGTAGTTGTCGAGGGTGCAGCAAGTCATTTCCTCAGGTGTAAATATCAGTTGAGATGGTTTGGGATGAGTTGGACACATATGCTCAGCATATGTGCAAACTCCTTCAAGACTGTTGGAGAAGCATTCCAGGTGAAGTTGGTTGAGAGAATGCCAAGCATGTGCAAAGCTGTCATCAAGGCAAAAAGTGGCTACTTTGAAGAATCTCAAATTTAACACTTATTTGGTTACTACATGATTCCATATGTGTTATTTCATAGTTTTGATGTCATCACTATTATTCTATAATGTAGAAAATGATTTTTTTTTTAAATAAGAAAAACCCTTGAATGAGTAGGTGTGTCCAACCTTTTGACTGGTACTGTATATACAGTATTTTCACACTATGAGGTTGGAATAATACTGTTAAATTGTAAAAATGATGATCATATCCTTTTAGTGTATGAGCTGGTTGAAAAGAGCGACTGAAATGTCACCAGTTTTGGTGGGATGGAGTTTTGGCCTGCTTGGTGACATCAGTTAATAGACCAATAAGAAAGAGAGTTCCAAACCTCTCTGCCAATAACAGTTTGTTTTCAGTTTTCTCCTCACCTCTCAGACCACTCCAGACAGTCTTATTTAAATTCTTGCTTTAGAAATTTGTTTTCTTTTTGACCATTTTAATTGAAAACAATCACAGTAAGGTACTAAACTTTTACCCAGAAATGATTTAATATTGAGATAAAAACAGCTGCATTGGACCTTAAATGACTATGCTACTTGTCTGCCATGGAGAGTGAGTGATGAATATGTGTAGTGTGGTCTGCAGGAACTGTGTGTGTGTGTGTGTGTGTGTGTGTGTGTGTGTGTGTGTGTGTGTGTGTGTGTGTGTGTGTGTGTGTGTGTGTGTGTGTGTGTGTGTGTGTGTGTGTGTGTGTGTGTGTGTGTGTGTGTGTGTGTGTGTGTGTGTGTGCGTGCGTGCGTGCGTGCGTGCGTGCGTGCGTGCGTGCGTGTGTGTGTGTGTCAGGCCCGGCTCCAGGATGAAATGCCTGAAGGGGCATTTAAAATGTTAAGCCAGTATTGCTTTAGAGCCCTAATAACACAAGGTAGATTGGTCGTGCTGTTGTTAAAACATACAAAAATGTATCTGAAATGTAGCCATTAACATCTAAAACCATTTCTTGATATAATAACACAAGAAAGATATGTGTCCCACTACCACATTTGTATCCAGCTGTAGCTGCAGTCGACCTAAACCTCATTTGGGCCTACCAACACGCATATATCAGCTTGAGAGGATGAGCACCACTATCTTATCAAAGATTATTACAGACAACGCTTAACCTGTTGAGTGTAGGGGGCAGTATTTTGGATGAAAAACGTACCCAAATGAAACTGCCTATTTTTCAGGCCCAGAATTTAGAATATACATATAATTGTCAGATTAGGATAGAAAACACTCTAAAGTTTCCAAAACTGTCAAAATATTGTCTGTGAGTATAACAGAACTGATATTCAGGTGAAAACCTGAGGAAAATCCAACCCGGGAGTGCTGTTTTTCCTGAAAGCTCTCTGTTCCATTGCCTTTTCCTATGGCTTCCACATGTTGTGAACAGTCTTTAGACATAGTTTCAGGCTTTTATTTTGACAAATGAGCGAGAAAGATCACATCGCGTCATTGGATGGCTGGGTGCCAGCAGCGTTTTGCATGCGCAACAGCTTGGAGCAGACATTTTCTCTCTCTTTCCTATTGAAGAAGCTACAGTCCGGTTTAAATATTATCGATTAAATATTGTAAAAACAACCTGAGGATTGACTCTAAAATATGTTTGGCGTGTTTCTACGAACTTTACGGATACTATTTGGAATTTTCGTCTGCCCGGTCGTGACCATTCGAGCCTGTGGATTTCTGAACATAACGCGCCAAACAAATGGAGGTATTTTGGATATAAAAATAATTTTTATGGAACAAAAGGAACATTTATTGTGAAACTGGGAGTCTAGTGAGTGCAAACATCTGAAGATCATCAAAGGGAAGGTTTCTGAACATAACCCGCCAAACAAATGGAGGTATTTTGGATATAAAAATAATCTTTATGGAACAAAAGGAACATTTATTGTGTAACTGGGAGTCTAGTGAGTGCAAACATCCGAAGATCATCAAAGGTAAGTGATTCATTTTATTGCTTTTCTGACTTTCGTGACCAATCTACTTGGATGCTAGCTGCTTGTAATGTTTTGTCTGCTGAGAGAGATGTACTTACATAAACACTTGGCTTGCTTTTGCCGAAAAGCTTTTTTTTTTAAATCTGACACGCCAGGTGGATTAACAACAAGCTAAACTGTGTTTTGCTATATTGCACTTGTGATTTCATGAGAATTAAATATTTTTAGTATTTTAATTTGAATTTGGCGCTCTGCAATTCAGCGGAGGTTGACGAAAATGATCCCTCTAACTGGATGGGTGCATCAAGAGGTTAAACTTCAATCATTACAACTATTGGCTATAATTCTGACAAATTTTTGACAATACACAATGAGCGCCAGGTGCTCAATGTTTTAAGTATGGGAGAGTTTCAGAAAAGCAAACTAAGTCAAACTAAGTGCATATTCTACAGTCATAGCTGATGTGCAATCTCCTACATGGCAGTTGCTAACTTGAATCTGCCGTGAATAAGATTAAATGCCCATTCCGAGAACAACACACACTTGTTTTGAGCCCCACATTTTTAGCATGTCATAATGTGTTTTTCATGTTATTTTGGCCTCAATACGTATCACATGTCAGTTTACAAACATTGTAAAAATAATATATCATTGAGTTAATAAAGCCGCATACAAACATGGCCTCTTTTTTGTTTTCTTGAATAAAGCAGCTCCAAAATGCAGTTGTTACAGCCTTGCTCAGGGCTTTCTGTGGTGGTTGGGCAAGCCCGCAGAAAATAAGGAGCGTTGCGCCGTGATTGGCTCAGTGTTCTGTCACTCATGGGGACTTTACGTCACTGCCAAGTATAAGAGGAGACCTTGAAAAGTTTAGCCTTTCGGCTGCTGCCATAGAAGTGCCCATCCAAGAAGGCTCATAGTCATTGGCCACAGATAAAATTATGTCAAATCACGTTATATGTAAGGTAGCTATTGATTGGATTGATCATGTCAGCAAATTACTTTCACAATCTTTTTTATCAGTCATCATCATATAATCAAGTCGACAATCTACTTGCAAATCCTTTTTAATCCTTGTCATATGAAGAGACATAATGAAGAAAAATTACAGATAAAATGTATCTGTGTTCATCGGCCATTGGACATAAACATTACACAACAACTTGAAAATCACAAATTCAACGACTGCGTGTGGTCTGTGTGGCTGTGTGGTCCCAAATCTGGGATTAAGGGGCTCTTTTCCAAGTTTAAAATGATAAACATTCAACATTGGCCAGGCTGTCAATGATGCACTCAAAACAACTGTTAACTTGGAGGACTGCCGCGCCACCTTCCTGTTCAAGTGAGCATAGCATGAACAATGTGAGTCCAAAAATGTATTGTATGATGCTTCATAAGTGATGTATTATGCCAGGGAGATATGTACAGTGGGGCAAAAAAGTATTTAGTCAGCCACCAATTGTGCAAGTTCTCCCACTTAAAAAGATGTGAGAGGCCTGTAATTTTCATCATAGGTACACTTCAACTATGACAGACAAAATGAGAAGAAAACTAATCCAGAAAATCACATTGTAGGATTTTTAATGAATTTATTTGCAAATTATGGTGGAAAATAAGTATTTGGTCAATAACAAAAGTTTATCTCAATACTTTCTTATATACCCTTTGTTGGCAATGACAGAGGTCAAATGTTTTCTGTAAGTCTTCACAAGGTTTTCACACACTGTTGCTGGTACCCCTCTAAATTTTGCCTACTGTTCTGACTGTTCTACTGTAGCCTATAACCTGTTTTAGAGAAATGTAATCATTGAATATTGTAAGCGCTTTCATTGTCTGCTTACAGTATATGCTCCCTTTATTTATCCTACGGTTCTGACTTGTGTACAGGAAGAACACGGTAAGAACGGCCCATGTTCTGATTTCTGTCGCTGTACATTTCAAAAGTGCTAAACAAATAGTTATATTGACTAACGTTACGTCCCTCCTAGTTCGCTCATTAATGTCTTAACCAAAACTACCGATTGCCTCTTATCCGCTTCTCATCCCCTTGCGCCGTAGTTTATACATCTCAATTGACATTAGAAACCACAATTGTTTAAGCAAGTCAGCCATATCAGCTATGTTTTTTTTAAATGCAGTAAATGAGGCTGAATGAACTGTTTCGCTGCCAGACAAGGCTCCGCTGATAGCCAGGTGTAGCAGTGGTAAGGTGTTGGGACTGCTGTTGGGATTCTGCTGTTGGTACAGCTTTATGTAGGCCCTCACAGTTTGTTGGCACCGTTTGTCACTGTTATAGTGAAATTAATGTATTGTTTATTGTTGTGTTGTGTAGTGGCTTTGCAGGCATGCATTCCACTTATTTATTTTCTTGCCCCAACAAGATTTACATGCTAAAATTGTCACTGGATGTTATCCTAGTGCTGTTGTTGGTGCTAGGCCCTGGCTTTTCTCGATCTTGTTGGTCAGCAGGCAGCGTGGGGATGGGCGGGTATTACATTTGCTGCTAGGCTCCTCAACCTCTGTGGTCAGGCCAGCAGGCCGCTCGGTGGGCTCGATATTGCACTCGACTTGGTGGTCCTCCATTTTTTTGCGCTTGGCTGTGCACAACCATTTTCAGATATCCATGCTGATTAGCTTGCTATAATTATTCATCTCGTGGTGACCAAAACTTAATGAAGCTAGTAGCTACTATCTAGCCTATTATTAGCTGTCTGGAAAAGTGAACAGCTTTTCCCTCTCTGTGAGAAAAAAAAGTACATTTGAACCCGCCCTGGCTGGGATCCGATGAGCTTCCTGAACAAGGCAATGAAGGCGGTGACTTATGACATTCTGCCCAATTAAAAGGCATTTAGGGATTTGAACTACTAAATAGTACATTATTACATCCCCCCTCCCTCCCCCCTCTTCAGATCATGAGTGCACACCCGGCATAGCCTCTGTCCTGGTCTGCACTACTGGCAGGCCCGAAACGCTACATTGCAAAACCGGGATTGTAATTGATATCCTATTTGTTATGTTTCTGGGGAAACAAAACTGGCGGGCACAAATTTTATGCCCGACTTTGCCAGCCCTAGAGTCGGCTTTGGTGTGTGTGTATGTGTACAAATGTAGGATGTTATTTTGAGACGGTTTGCTACAGCAGGAAATGTGAATTACTTTGTGGTTTATAATCAACCCATTTTTTTTGTAGTGGTTGATAAAGGTTTTTGTTAGGGCAAATCAAGTCTGACGTTTTAAAGTGGAAATTACGAACTTTAGAAGCCTTTTTAAACCTTGAATACACTAAAGTTTGTATTTCCTGCAACAAGAGGGATCAAATTAAGATCCTACATCTGTGTGTGTGTGTGTGTGTGTGTGTGTGTGTGTGTGTGTGTGTGTGTGTGTGTGTGTGTGTGTGTGTGTGTGTGTGTGTGTGTGTGTGTGTGTGTGTGTGTGTGTGTGTGTGTGCGCGTTTGTATGTGTGACTGACAGTGGTGAGGAGAGGGAGGGCGTGAGGATCTCTGACGTGATGGAGCTTTTATGTCGCTCATGCGTGACTCCCTCTGACCCCCCGCTGCGTGAATGATGAAACAACGGCTGTTTTAGTAGCAAGTGAGTATTGCTGACACCGCTTAGAGAGATGGAGATAAAGAGAGAGAGAAGTGGGGGGGTAGCAGTCGGTGAGAGAGAGAAATAGAGAGAGAGAAAGAGCGAGAGATAGAAAGAAAAAGGAACAGGGACAATCTGCGAGTGAAAAGTTGAGACTGTGCTGTTCCTATCCAAACAAATACAATCTCCTGTCTGTCCTGCACTTGTCTTTCACAGGTTGATGATGAGGCACCTTTTTAGGCCCAATCTAGCAAGCAGCTGCTGTTTAGTTCTGCCCTCTCAGTAGATGATTGTCTGAAGAATGCTCAATGGAGAGCTCTCACTTTGCTTTATCAGGAGATGGAGACGGCAATAGAGATTATAATCAGTTGCTTTCTTAAATGCTGCCCCAGCCACTATTTCTCATGCAGCACAGTAGCCAACACGTCTTCTCTTGTTTCATATTACAGTACATTTAATGCAGTGAGTGAGGTGGTGCTTGAACTCTAGTACTTTCGGCTTTGTGTCTGCCTCTGAACCAGGAAATTAGATTTTTCCCACAGCCTCCCTCTGTGATGCTTGTCTCTGCTCGGGGATCTGTCCTCTCTCTCTCTCTCTCTCTCTCTCTCTCTCTCTCTCTCTCTCTCTCTCTCTCTCTCTCTCTCTCTCTCTCTCTCTCTCTGTGCCTCTGCCTGTCTCCACTTCTACCTCAGTACATCCTGCATTCCTCCAGTCCTTCTGTACCTTTGCTACTTCAATAAACAGTGACAATTTCTGAGAGCTCTGTGTGGCTGTGACATACAGTAGGAGCATCCACACAGCTGTAGCATTCACTCCAGTCCACACAGCACCCCCATGCCTGTTACAGAGTGGGTCAGCCCACCAACCCGAGCTCACCGCTGTGGAGTGACATGGTACATCCCGCTGGTACAGTTCTTAGAGCGCGGTCATTGATTCCAGAGTGAGCAGTCTCCTCTCCTTTCCGCTCTGTTAGGGTTGCAGAGAGACACTGGGAAGGAGAGATTAGAATAGGAGTCTCTGCTGATTCTGTTTGTTTGAAGGCATTGCCCCCCCCCTCTCTCTCTCTCTCTCACTCTCTCTCTCTCTCTCTCTCTCCCTCTTTCTTTGTTCTCTCTCTCTCTCTCTCTCTCTCTCTCTCTCTCTCTCTCTCTCTCTCTCTCTCTCTCTACGTCTGTCTCCCTCAGTCTGGTACCCTGTTCAAGAGTGAATACCACAGCCTAAGACGTGAGTATAGGGCAGCCTGCCTTTTTTGTCTCTCTCTCTCTGTACATTTTTTATACAGGAACCTTCTCTCACTCTCCTTCCTTCCTTCCTTCCTTCCTTCCTTCCTTCCTTCCTTCCTTCCTTCCTTCCTTCCTTCCTTCCTTCCTTCCTTCCTTCCTTCCTTCCTTCCTTCCTTCATTGTGTGGTAGTAAGAAAGCGCATTGATGATGCGTAAGCGCATATCGAATGTGAACACTGTATGTTTATTGTGCCTGAATTTAAGGTGAGAAGTATTATCCTTTTGATGAGCACGACTGGAACATATTCTGTGTGCATATACCTGACCAAATTTGTTCAAGGATGATCGATTATCTGTGCAATAGAAGGGAAGCCTCAGGCAGTAGCAACAGGAGCATGTGAGGATGTTGATGATATGGGTTGATGTGATCTAAAGGTAGCTTGCGTGTGTGTGGTGAGCTGAGGTGATTGAAGAGGCTATGTAGATCAGTATCTGCCAGAAAGGCAGGAATCAATCAGATTTTGCAGCTTGGGCCAGAGCAACTAAAGCCTCTGTCACTCACACACTGGAAAAGACAGAAAGTGGTGTGTGTGTGTGTGTGTGTGTGTGTGTGTGTGTGTGTGTGTGTGTGTGTGTGTGTGTGTGTGTGTGTGTGTGTGTGTGTGTGTGTGTGTGTGTGTGTGTGTGTGTGTGTGTGTCATAGACTGTATGGTTGTTGTGTGACCCTTGTGTAGTGGATGTGAAACCGCAGCATGTTAGATGTTGTGCAGAAGGTTGCTAGTTCGATCCAATCTCCCTGCTTGGGGCAGAAGAGAATGCACTCTGTTACACTTGCAACATACAATTGATTTCCAATAGTTCCACAGATTTCCGCATGATCACATGATGCGGTCCACTATTATAGTTTCATTACATTATAATAAACACACAGTCTACTATTTATCCGTTTGCCTCGCTAGGGTCATACACCTGACGTTATTTCCTTCCAACTGCTGAAAATGAATGTCCCCATACAATCACTAACCACAGTGCATAAAATATATTCTCTTACCACTCTCACTCTTTCTCTTACACTTTCTCTTTCACTGCGCTGTACGTGTTTCTCTAACAATACAAAGCAATACAAAAATGAATAGCCCTGATCATTCACGCAAAATTACCCATAAGCAAGCTGTGAGTGTTTCCGTGACCTGACAGCGATATGAATCTCCACTGTTGGCCGATTAATAGCTGCCAGCCAGGCAGCTAACAGACGGCAGGTGATGGTGCTCATAAACCCAGCACTAAAAGGGTAATGCACTACAAACAGCAGTGTGCCCCTTCTTTCATAAACAATGCTGCCATGGGGTGTCACTTCTGTCAGGGCGGGCTGTTGCTGCTGCCGGAGTCTGATGTACGTTCAACATTGTGTCGTGTGCTGCTGGCTGGCTGGGGCTTTGACAGAAACATACAGTATTGCCACCGATGCGACTTCGTTGGTGTCAAACATGAAGATGATGACAACGGCATTGGATTTTGTTTGTGCAGTGCTTTTCCCTGGTTCTCAAAGTGTGTAGGCCCATATTGTGTAGAGTAACTCACCTGTTATTCAGAGATGAGATCACCAAGTCACCAAGTCACGCTTACTTGAGTTTCGAGTAAGTTTTAAGTCGTAAGGTCCAAGTGTCAAGTTGAGTCCTACGCAGAAAGGGTTGAGAGGAGTCAAATCCAAGTTCTGTATTGTCAAACTATGAAATTATAGCTATTAATTGCAATGTGTGTTTGATTGAATTGCGCCCTTTGTGTGGACTAAGACAAGTGATGCTGGATGGACAGGTACAGTAGAGAGAGTGAGGAGAGAGGAGGTAGAGAGAGGGCCTGTCAGTCAGGCCCCTGGGTGAAGTTGAGGGAGTATGCAGCTCTATAGGGTTGACAGACCTTTTAAATACATGCAACAGAGACGTTGCTGTATGACAGTTAACCTTCTAAGATAAACATAGCATCATTGAAATAAGCGGACATCTGTCAGGGCATCTGTCAGGGCAGATAGTAAGACCAGCAGTAGAGAGGAGCAGCAGCCTTCAACACCATAGTACCCTCCAAGCTCATCATCAAGGTCGGGGCCCTGGGTTTGAACCCCGCCTTGTGCAACTGGGTCCTGGACTTCCTGACGGGCCGCCCCCAGGTGGTGAATGTAGGAAACAACATCTCCACTTCACTGATCCTCAACACAGGGGCCCCACAAGGTGCTACTCAGCTCCCTCCTGTACACCCTGTTCACCCATTACTGTGTGGCCACACACGCCTCCAAATCAATCATCAAGTTTGCAGACGACACAACAGTAGTAGCCCTGATTACCAACATTGACGAGACCTGGCGGAGTGGTGCCAGGAAAATGACCTCTCACTCAACGTCAACAAAACAAAGGAGCTGATCGTGGACTTCAGGAATACAGCAGAGAGAGCACGCCCCTATCCACATCGACGGGACCACAGTGGAGAAGGTGGAAAGCTTCAAGCTCCTCGGCGTACACATCACTGACGATCTGAAATGGTCCACCCACACAGACAGTGTGGTGAAGAAGGCGCAACAGCGCCTCTTCAACCTCAGGAGGCTGAAGAAATTCGGCTTGGCCCCTAAGACCCTCTGAAACTTTTACAGATGCACAATTGAGAGCATCCTGTCGGGCTGTATCACCGCCTGGTACAGCTACTGCACCGCCTGCAACCACAGGGCTCTCCAGAGGGTGGTGCGGTCTGCACAACGCGTCACCGGGGACACACTGCTTGCCCTCCAGGGCACCTACAGCACCCGATGTCACAGGAAGGCCAAAAAGATCATCAAGGACATCTACCACCCGAGCCATGGCCTGTTACCCTGCTATCATCCAGAAGACGAGGTCAGTACAGGTGCATCAAAGCTGGTACAGAGAGATTGAAAAACAGCTTCTATCTCAAGGCCATCAGACTGTTAAATGGCCATCACTAGCCAGCTACCACCCAGTTACTCACCCCTGCACTTTAGAGGCTGCTGTCCTATATACATAGACATGAAATTACTAGTCACTTTAAAAAATGTTTTTAACTAGGCAAGTCAGTTAAGAACAAATTTTTATTTTCAATGACAGCCTAGGAACAGTTGGTGAACTGCCTTGTTTAGGGGCAGAATGACAGATTTTTACCTTGTCAGCTCGGTGATTTGATCTTGCAACCTTTCGCTCTAACCACACCTGCCGCCCCACTTTAATAATGGAACACTAGTCACTTGAATAATGTTTCCGTACTGCTTTACTCATCCCATACGTATATACTGTATTATATTCTACTGTATTTTAGTCAATGCCACTCCGAGATTGCTCGTCCTAATATTTCTATATTTCTTAATTCCATTATTTTACTTTTAGATTTGTGTATATTGTTGTGAATTGTTAGATATTTCTGCACTGTTGGATCTAGGAACACAAGCATTTCGCTTCACCCACAATAACATATTCTAAATATGTGTATGTGGCCAGTAACATATTCTAAATATGTGTATGTGGCCAATAACATCTGCTAAATATGTGTATGTGACCCCCCCCAAAAATGTATTTGATTTAGAAGAAAAGAAAAGGGTGGAAGAGAGCAGTCTCTTGAGAGAAAAGACAAATGACAGTAAGCCCTCTCTCTTGCTCCCACGTTGGATCTTGGACGGCTACTTTGACAACATCTGAGTGGACATGTGCCGTAGAGCTTTTTTCATTCAAGATTGTGTGAAGTGTGGAACCTTTTCCAACACACAGCATGGCTCAAATGAGATCAGGAGGAGAAAGTAGAGAGAGAGAGAAAAAGGATGAATGGGGAGAGAGAGAGAGTTTTGAAACTTCTGTATGTGTGATGTTTACTGTTAATTTTTATTGTTTATTTCACTTTATATATTCACTTCATATATTATCTACCTCACTTGCTTTGGCAATGTTAACACATGTTTCCCATGCCAATAAAGCCCTTGAATTGAATTGAGAGAGAGAGAGAGAGAGAGAGAGAGAGAGAGAGAGAGAGAGAGAGAGAGAGAGAGACAGAGACAGGGAGAGAGAGAGAGAGAGAGAGAGAGAGAGAGAGAGAGAGAGAGAGAGAGAGAGAGAGAGAGAATGGGTCAGTTCTGGTCAGGGATCTCTGCATTGACAGACAGGTACATGTTGGAAGGAGTGAAGCAACATGACTGTGGGAGGTAATTAATTTGACTCTGGCAGAGGGCAATTAGGCTCAGAGTCCTCTCGTTAATATTTCCTTCTGGGAGAGTGTATGTGTGTGAGTGTGTGTGTCTGTGTGTACGTGCGCGTGTGTGTGCGCACACCAGTATTTATGTGTCTGTGTGCGTGCATGTGAGTGCCTGGGGTTGTAAAAGGTCAGACACTATCTGGCAGGATATTCTGCTCACCTGTCCAACTCCATTCCAATTTCCCCAGGGGGGTTGCTTTACAAGGACACACCTGTCCTTACACCTGACATTACTGAACCTCTAAATGGATATGACTTTATAGCCGTCGTTGTGTTGTGTTTCAGATAGGACCATGACTGGGGAACTGAGGCCAAGTCGCCCAAAGGCAGGAACCAAGAGAGCCAGCAGTGAGGCCTTCGGGTGAGTCCAGATTCATCCTCATTAAGGTCATGGACCTCACAACTACAGATATAGGAAGTTAATTTGAGTCACTTTTCTACAGAAAGAAAACAATCATGCAGTAACAGAAAATGTGAATTGTATTATAATGAATGGACATTTGCAGGATAACTACAGGAGATGTAAAACTGGTAGTGTATTTGTGGTTTAAAAAGGCTTCTGAAGTCTGTAATTCTTGACATTTCAGACTTTACTTTCCCTTACGAAAAATGTACCAACCCCTACAAAAATGTCCATGAATTATAATCCACACAGTAATTCACATTTTCTGTCGATGCAGGATTATTTTCCTTCTGCAGCAAACTGGCTCAAATTAAGATCCTACATCTGTAGCAGTTTGTTGTTAAAACAGTATAGTTACCAGGGTGTTGTCGTAGTATTCACTGTTACTTCACTACATGTTTGGCCTTGCTGAATGTAGCTCCATAGTCTGGAAGCTCTGGAACTGGAGCAGCTGCTGCAGAGGAATGCCTTTGTCAGACTGATTCTGTACAAGGTATCCCAGCCCAGCCCATAGCTTATCCCAAGCCTTAAGCCTGGTTTATACTCGGTCTAACGACATGTTTTAAAGTGACAATCCCAAAGTTTGTATATAAACACAGCTAGCCAACACCCCCCAGATCCTGCAGCCATGCTTCCCTAGACAGATTACAGAGGATCAGCAGACATCAGAACTTCATCACTGGTCTGATGGTCTGATTAATGGACAGACAGCATGGATGTCAGCCCACCAGCAGCCCAATATCCAGTCAGTCTGTGCCCATAGTCACATCCCAGTCCTATTTCTTTGTGGGGTTAACTCTCATTGGGTCACTGGGGTGGCCTCTATCAATCTATCCCTGAGACCTGCTGCTACTGTTGATGCTGCTGTGGCTGCTTGAAAAAACCAACACACATCAAATGTATTATCACTGCATGCAGACAGACAGGATTAGGGTGTTTTTGTTCATGTGATGAAACTTTGAAACTGTTATGGTGTGCGAGCTGTGCAGACCTAGTTCCATCCCCATGATGGAAGCCTCTACTCTTACGACGGAATTCTAATCCGTCACATTCTTTTGGGATTTTTTTTGTCAGCCTTCAAAGAGGCCAATTTAAAACAGCCATGCTACAGTGTAACTGTATTTTTTGGTGCAATGGCTCCACATTTACATTATTGGTTCTTCTAATGGGACACTTTGTTATCATTAGAGAGGAGAGACAACAGGCAGAGAAGAGCAGGTTGGGGGAGGCATCAACACCCATCCAGCTGCTGGGCGATGCAGTACAGTACACCCACAGACACTCATAGCTTCTCTGCAGTCCCTCAATACATATTGATTGCAAATAAGATGGTAATGGGAGACAGTTCTCATGGTCATGTCAGTGACCTGAATATTCCCCATAGCCCGTTATTGTATATGGAGATAGTGGACATCAAATCAAATCTCATGCACCTAATAGAACAGATTTAGAAGTTACCAGGAAATGCTTACAAGCCCTTAACCAACAATGCAGAATTTGTTTTATTTTTTAAGTAGGTATTACGGCCTCCCGAGTGGCGCAGCGGTCTAAGGCACTGCATCACAGTGCTAGAGGCATCACTACAGACCCGGGGTTGATCCCGGGCTGTGTTGCAGCCTGCAGCGACCGGGAGACCCATGAGGAGGCTCACAATTGGCCTAGCGTTGTCTGGTTTACACGGGACCCAAACTGGCTGCGCGCGTGCACCATCGTGTCTAAATTTATTTTGTCCCCCCCACACCAAATGCGATCACGAAACGCAGGTTAAAATACCAAAACAAACTCTGAACCAATTACTTTCATTTGGGGACAGGTCGAAAAGCATTAAACATTTATGTCAATTTAGCTAGCTAGCTTGCACTTGCTAGCTAATTTGTCCTATTTAGCTAGCTTGATGTTGCTCGCTAATTTGTCCTGGCATATAAACATTGAGTTGTTATTTTACCTGAAATGCACAAGGTCCTCTACTCCGACAATCAATCCATACATAAAACGGTCAACCGAATCGTTTCTAGTCATCTCTCCTCCTTCCATTTTTCTTCTCTGGACTTTATATTGCGATTGGCAACTTTCATAAATTAGGTGCATTACCGCCAACGACCTCGCTCGTCTTTCAGTCACCCACATGGGTATTACCCAATGAGGAGATGGCATGTGGGTACCTGCTGATATAAACTAATGAGGAGATGAGAGGCAGGACTTGCAGCTCGATCTGATTCGCAAATAGAACTGACTTCTATTTTGGCCCTTGCAACACAGACGCTTGTTGACGTGCGCGAGCAGTGTGGGTGCAATAATTGAATAATATGGATTTCTGAAATTATTTGGCAACGCATGCGACGTGAGCGGAGTAGTCAGGGTATTAGGGGAGGGTTTGACCGGCCGGGATGTCCTTGTCCCATCCCTGCATCCTGAGTCCGAATGGGAGTTGCAGCAATGGGACAAGACTGTAACTCCTGCCACATAGGGAGAAAAAGGTGTAAAATTTTTAAATAAAAATAAGGGAAAAAAGTAGGTAGGGGTGAAATGACTATGCACAGACAATAGACAGCAAGTACCAGCAGCATAAAAAAGGGTGTCACTGCAAATAGTCCTGGTAGCCATTTGATTAACTGCTTAGCAGTCGTATGGCTTTGGGGTAGAAGCTGTTAAGGAGCCTTTTGGACCTAGACTTGGCACTGCGGTACTGCTTGCCATGTGCTAGCAGAGAGAACAGTCTATGACTAGGGTGGCTGGAGTCTTTGACAATTTATAGGGCCTTCCTCTGACACCGCCTGGTATAGAGGTTCTGGATGGCAGGAAGCTGGCCCCAGTAAAGGCCTGGGCCGTACGCACTACCCTCTGTAGTGTCTTGCAGTCGGATGTCGAGCAATTGCCATACCAAGCAGTGATGCAACCAGTCAGGATGTTCTCCATTGTGCAGCTGTAGAACTTTTTGAGGATCTGAGAACTAATGCCAAATCTTTTAAATCTCCTGAGGGGAAATAGGTGTTGTCGTGGCCTCTTCATGACTGTCTTGGTGTGTTTGGACCATATAGTTTGTTAATGATGTGGACATCAAGGAACTTGAAGCTCTCAACCCACTCCACTTTAGCCCCATAGATGTGAAAGGGGATGTGCTCTGCATTTATTTCGCTGTAGTCCACTATCAGCTCTTTTGTCTTGCTCACATTAAGGGAGAGATTGTTGTCCTGGCACCACACTGCCATGTCTCAGACCTCCTCCAAAAAAGGCTGTCTCTTCGTTGTCGGTGATCAAGCCTACCACAGTTGTGTCGTCGGCAAACTTAATGATGGTGGTGGAGTCGTGCATGGCCATGCAGTTGTGGGTGGACAGGGGGTACAGAAAGGGGCTAAGCACACACACCCGAGGGGACTAAAAGTGTTGAGGATCAGCGTGTCAGATGTGTTGTTGCATACCCTTACCACCTGGGGGCAGTCCAGGATCCAGTTGCAGAGGAGGTGTTTAGTCCCAGGGTCCTTAGCTTAGTGATGAGCTTTGAGGGAACTATGGTGTTGAGCTGTAGTCGTAGTCAATGAACTGAGCTGTAGCTGTAGTCAACGAACAGCATTCTCACGTGTTCCTTTTGTCCAGGTGGGAAAGGGCAGTGTGCAGTGCAATCGAGATTGCATCATCTGTGGATCTGTTGGGGTGGTATGCAAGTTGTTGTGGGTCTAGGGCTTTTGGGATGATGGTGTTGATGTGAGCCATCACCCGCCTTTCAAATAATTTCATGTCTACCGACGTGAGTACTACTAGGCGGTAGTTATTTAGGTAGGTTA
The DNA here is from genome assembly GCF_036934945.1 of Oncorhynchus masou masou. Classification (NCBI taxonomy): domain Eukaryota; kingdom Metazoa; phylum Chordata; class Actinopteri; order Salmoniformes; family Salmonidae; genus Oncorhynchus; species Oncorhynchus masou. The sequence goes on from NC_088233.1 coordinate 43,784,219, forward strand.
CCTTGGCGGTCTTGGGAACAGGGACTATGGTGTTCTGCTTGAAATATGTAAGCATTACAGACTCTGTCAGGGAGAGTTTGAAAATGTACGCGTGTATGCGTCCTGGTAAGCAGTCTGGCCCTGCAGCCTTGTGAATTTTGACCTGTTTAAAGGTCTTACTAACATCAGCTATGGAGAGCATGATCACACATTTGTCTGGAACAGCTGGTGCTCTCATGCATGGTTCAGTGTTGCTTGCCTCGAAGAGGGCATAGAATCTCCATGCCTCAGAGAACATCAGTCTCATCCCAGTTAGATCCTCCATAACACCCAACCCACTCTCAGGAGGGTCACTAGACTGGAGCACAAGAGTACTAACCCATTCCTCTTTATAGTCTTCCTCCCTGCATTCTAGTGAGTGCATTAAAAACACAATTCCAATTCCCCTCCTTTGCCTTGGCTCTCGTTTCCTCCACAATGCTCCTCCATTCACAGTCACATAGTGCCAGACTTCTTCCCATAATTTCCCCCATAAACACTCAAAAGGCAAGCATCAGAACCCAGGAAGCTGATACATATTTCATAGGAACTCCTCATGAGGCCGGATGAATGGAGAGCAGTAGGACCTATCCACATACAGAGTGGAGTTCTACAGATGTAGGATCTTAATTTAATCACCCTGTTAAAACGTGTAGTGTATTTTAGGTTTCAAAAGGCTCCTGAGGTTTGTAATTTCCACTTTGAAAATCCACTTTGAAATTGACTTGATTTTTCCTTACGAAAAACATAGTCATTCACATTTCCTGTTGCTGCAGGATTACTTTCCTGCTGTAGAAACTGACTCAAATTATTATCCTACATGTGTATTGCTGCAAATGTTGAATACTGATCATTATTTCTATAATGACTTGTGAGTACTTTCTCTCTCTTAGGGTTTAGTGGATGGGGAAGAAAAGACACTGTCAGTTATCTGAGTTGTACACTATACAGCACTCTACCCAATAGTCATGTGTTGTGTTTGTCTGAGCTCGGGGAGAACAGTGACGTAAACTCCATAAGAGTGCTGATTTGGTACCAAAGAAGCTATCTGCTGTCTGTGGATTGTGCAGCTTCAGGGTCCGCCACAGAAATTAGGCCAATTTGCTCTCCTCCCCTGCTTGCTAAAATAATTCACTCTAGCTGGGTAATGTCTCCTCCTTCAGCTTGGCTTTGGGGTGTCTTGGAAGGTTGAATGATAGTACTGTATTGGATTCAAAACACTTTGACGCAGCTGTCAAAAGTACTACAGTACTACAGTACTGAGGCACCACTACTGCCGGCCATGACCGGGAACACCATAGGAAGGCGCACCATTGGCACAGTGCGGGGTAGGGGAGGATTTGGCCGGGAGAGCTTTCCTTGGCTCATCGCGCTCTAGCAACTCCTTGTGGCGCCTGCAAGCCATCCAAGGTTGTAATTTGAGAAAATGGGTTACAAAAAAATATGATTGTAGTCATACCACCCTGAACACATTTGGTAGCTAAGCAGGGTCGGGCCTGGTTAGAATTTGGATGGGTGACCACCTGGGAATACCAGGTGCTGTAAGATCTAAAAAAAAAATTTTTTTTTAAGTTTAAATTATTGACATGATTTTTCTTCACAATACTGATTCATCCATGTCAGATATTACACATTTGAATTGTAACCATTGTATGGGATCGACCTAAGCAATGTTAATAACCCAAGAACTCACCACCGTGGTTATGAAACTGAAAGACACAAAAAGAAGCTGTAGTCGTTTGTCTGTATAACTTGCTTCCAATGAACAAAATGTCAAACAATATCTATTATCTCTGCTCATATCCCCATCCATCACAGTTGAATCTCTTTGTGAAGGTTGTATACTGTCCCATTCTGTCTCTGCCTCATCTGTCTCTGTAGTGCTCTCCAAACCCCTTGTCTTACTCTGGAGCTATCTGACTGAAGAGCTGTCCCGATGGGGAGCCCAAACATGTCACCTGCAATGGATCTCTTCCCCTCCATCCTCTGGATTCACTCACAATTAGTCAGACATAATGCAATCACTCTAAAGGGCTTCTGTTTCCTGCTTCCTGCTTCCTGCTTCCTGCCACTGCTAAATGAATCTGTCAGAGGAGCCTTGCTAGCCCAGAGACCAAGTGCTTCTTCTTCATCTTCTTCGTATTCTTCATTGTGCTTGTACACACACAACAAAAACACACACAAGTGTGTGCACGTCGACTTGCAGTAAACATGCCAGACGGACAGACCGACGTACGGACGGCTCAGTCCCAGTGCAGTAGTAAGAGGCAGGCCACGACCTCGCACATAATTAGTCTGTGGTAGCATTGCAGTGGGATCATTCCATATCAGTCTAGCAATGCCACTTAGAAAAAGACTAGACAACAGGCGGGATTCATGGCTTTGTTTCATTATGTGATGATAAAGACATGGATCATCCACAGTAAGCAAATGTGGCATCAGTGTGTCGTAATAGTGGTTGGCAGGTTATCTAGGTAATCACACAGTACTTTCAGGGATCAACTCGTGAAAATGTCAATGCTATTTTCTTTTGGTGTATTATGAATCATACAACATTCAATTTCCTTAATCTCGTGGGAACAATAAGTCTTGTTGACTGTCATCAAAACATTAATATCCTTTGGAGTACCGCAAAGTATTTGTCAAGATTCCAATTATTGGGAGAAAAACACTGTATGGCTGGTTCCTTTTCTCTTTGAAAGAACATTGGGTGCAGAATTTGGGTACATTGATACAGAAAAGACACCTAGGCTGTCACAGTAGACCATCATTCCACATTGCATATTGCACAATTACAGTAATAGGAAGAAAAACAAATGAGATTGCTTGCTACGCAGCCAGTAAGGACTGTGCTTGCCGCTGGCCTTTCAGAGCTCTAGAGAGCTGCCCTTTCACTTTAAAAGAGTGCAACATCCATTTGATCTGAGTTATAGCCCAGCTCCCCAGTTCTATAAAAGCAAATAGAGCCAGCGTTTTAAAGATCAGCCCAGCAGAGATGGAGAGATAATATGGAGCTCAGAGGCTTTACAGGCTGTTGTAGAGTAAAAGTCCCTACACTGTTGTTTTGATCACACTGTGCCTGATATACCCATACACTCACCCCATCTTGTATACCTTCTCCAATTGAGCAGTGGAGGGAGGCTAGTGTTTCTAAGTACTGGGTCCAGTTATCTGACTAATACTCAAAGGTCCATCCATATTGAGTGCTTCATCTATAGTGATAAAAGAGAATTATCTCTACAGGGCTTTATCCTGTTTATTTACGGACTCTGCCCTTGCGCAGCACATGAGCCCCATGCATTAGAGCTAATAGTGCCAACTGCGACATCACAGAAAGGTACACTGGAGTGGAACCTCCTCTCTCTTCTTCCTCTGACGTGATCGACTGATCATACCCTTGAGTGTGTCATTTGGGTTGTTTCTCAACAGGGGCACGGGTTTTACTTCAGGTTTTGGCTGTGTTGAAATTCTCCGACAGCGTCATGGAATTCACAGCAGGCTGAAGGCCTCAGGGCATCTACAACCAAACTTGTTTCAAGAGAGGTTTTAATTGGCTCGACGGTGGAAAAGTTCCATATGATCAAAGCGTATGTTTGGGGGTTTCAGTTTGAAACTGTGCCTTGATCTGTTTGGCTATATTCACAGTAGGCTACATTGTGTTCTGCACACCTATGGTTGTGTTTTATATCTTCCGTATTTTTCTCTTTCGTTCCTGTGTTCAATGTGATTGTAACACATAGACAAAGCAAGAGAGGGATGGGACAGAGGGAAGGAAGGAAGCAAGGAAGCAAGGAAGGAAGGAAAAGGAAGGAAGGAAAGAAGGGAGGAAGGGAGGGATGGAGGGAGGGAGGGAAGGAGGAAGGAAGGAAGGAAGGAAGGAAGGAAGGAAGGAAGGAAGGAAGGAAGGAAGGAAGGAAGGAAGGAAGGAAGGAAGGAAGGAAGGAAGGAAGGAAGGAAGGAAGGAAGGAAGGAAGGAAGGAAGGAAGGAAGGAAGGAAGGGGGAGAGAGAGAGACGGAACGGTAATTATGTCTTTGGCCTTCATCTCCTGCTAAGATGTGCGTTTAATAGGAAAAGATGAATCAGCACTTCCTTTGAACAGAAAAATAACAGGTTAATTATTATGTAATGTAAAACTCCAACCATTAAACCTCCCCGTCTCTCATAGAGACAATACATTCAGTATGATAAGCTTTGCTTTACCAGCAAAGAACAAACGAAAGATGGGAACAAATAACAAGGCAGCAAACAAAAGGTTATGACACATACAGGTGTTTTGCATTTAAAGATCCCCTTGCTCCGTCAAAAGAGGGACTATTGAAAGAACATTCTGGACCAGTTAATGCTGCATTGTTGATGAAATCACTAATACTGCCATATAATCTCAGTATCAACAATTTACCTCAAAACTTGTATGTTGGGGTTGCCAGATTCAGCCTTTGCATAAGGTTTATTGTATAAGACACAGTGACATCCTCCTGTATTTGAGCCTCTGCCAGTCTGCCTGCATGGCCGCTCGTCGCTGTATGTCTGTCATAATTCAGCTTCAATCGGGGCCGCCCTTCGATTTGAGAGGAGCTGAAGTGGCAGGAAATCAGCTCCTCGGCCCATTAACCCTGGTCACGCTGCAGCCAAGCTGATTTATTACACAGCAGCACACTTCTGAGGGCTCTACATTAAATCAGAATACATCTATCTGGGGGAGGGAAGAAGGAAGGGAGGGAAGGCAATGTGACATGACTGGATTTTAACCTTTATTTAAGGATTTTTCATCAACTGTCGCCTCTTTTTATGGCAGATGGTCCAGCACCATCCTCAGACAATAGCTTTAATTTTTGGTGCAATTCTCATTTCTGGATAGGGCTTAAAATACAGGATCAAATCTTGCTATGTCACATGATTGCGCAAAACACAGGGCCCTTCTCATCTCATTCTATCTTTCTGTATTGTGTACACTAGCTAGTTGCTTATTTACCTTTGAGTACTCCTTACCATGGCCAGGGTTGGGGAGTAACTGATTACATGTAATCTGATTTAAAAAATATATTTTTACAACTGTAATCAGTTACGTTAAATTACAGATACTTTTGAAAAGTAGATGATTACTTACTTCTAGGATTACTCTTAAATTCATAAAGGATGTTTGCGGAAAAAATACATTATGACACCTTTCTGTTTTCTCAATGACATTCAATTCAGCATTGAAAAAAAACCTGGGTTTAAGTTTGTTCCACCTGTTCCTGGTCCATCTGAGAGAGTCTGACCTCAAGTCAGAGACTACAATGATGACACCAAATGTTACGTTATAACTAGTAACGTACAGATTACATGTACAAAGTAACCTATTCAACCCTGACCATGGCTTACCTACAGTATGTCGACCACCTTACTTCACTTCTTCATACCTTGCTCGGCCTTAACTTACTCCGTACCTTACAGTTTTACCTCAGTTTACCTCAGCTTTATCATTGCGTTTTCTACCTTGGTTTACCTCTACTCTATGTACTGAGCTTCAAACAGCTTACCTGCAGGAGGTATTTGTCTGGATGAAGCACTAAAGATAAACAGGATTGTTAATCTCCACTGCAGCTGGTCAAACCAGAGAAAACAGAGAAAAAGAAACAAATCGATTTGCCTCCTAGAATAAATTTCTTTATTAATACTAATAGTGTTTCACTGTAAAGGCCTTTATCCCTGGTAGCCTATCCTTTATTATATGCAGTGCTATGCAATACAATATTTTATACATGGGAACAACAAATTGCTGCCCTAATGAACCCATATTAAATGGTGGGAGTGTTACTCTTCACTGTTATTATAGATCAGCGGGACTAAACAGACCAATAAATAGTAAATGCATGGGGAACATAGAGACACTACAGGGCAAGTGCGTATAAAGTTTAATTATCTATGCCATAATATATAATAGCAAAGATGCAGTCAGGAGGTACAGATGTAGAATCTTAATTTGATCACACTTTTGTTGCTGACAATTTTCCTGCAAAGCGAGAAATGTAAACTGGTAGTGTGTTTGAGTTTTAAAAAGGATTCTGAAGTTTGTTATTTCCACTTAGACATTTCAGTCTTGATTTAACCTAACGGAAAATGTATCATCCTCTACAACAAAATGTCAATGAATTATAATCCACATAATAACTCCCATGTCCTGTTGCTGCAGGATCATTTTTCTGCTGTAGTGAACTGGCTCAAATTAAGATCCTACATCTGTAACTTTGTTGTTTTCCTCAGACAGATCAATAGTAATAGTTAAATGCTTGGTTATACACAACTCAATATGACTGGTTCACTGCACCACTCAATAGTAAATGGTGAGGAGTTTGGTAGTACCCAAAATCAATAACACAGTTAAATGCTGATTAATACCCATTAAAGCTGATGAAGATGAATGGAGCAGAGTCATGCAGGGCTTTTAATGAGCAGACAGCAGGACTAGAGCTTTTGCCTTAGCTTTCAAAAGGACTGGAGCTATATATCATTTTAGCTTACAAGACGCTGTGTGTAGTGGTGGTGGAGGGACGCTGTTTTGAGCTTTGAGGCTAATACAGACAAGCTCTCTCTCTCTCTTTCTCTCTGGTCATCTCACTCACTCTCTATTGATAGTTTTAGGCTACTACATGATACACAAATGAGGTTGCTACAACCCAGCCTACGAATAACTTTACCGCTAACCGCTACACACAGTCTACATCGTTGTCAATGTCACCATATCAGCTAACGTCATGGTAAACATAACTCCTAGAACTAAAGCATTAGTAAACATTTTTCAACAGAATTGGCAAATGAATACACCCCTGATCATCCGCACACACAGTTCACTTTCATAGCATCCACATACAAAAAGCATCATCACTTTGCTTGCTGTATAATTCCTTCTTGCTCCTACACAATCACTGCCTTCTTACCTTTTCCCTTCGCTTGGGGTCTTCAGTGCCAGATTACCGCTAACCGCAGTGTAAACATAACTCCTAGAACAAAGCAGCAGTTTAACAGTTCCACTGGTAGCCCCGGTGGCAATAAATTAATAAAACCGAAAGCTTACCTTGACTTGGAAGAGTTCCAGTGTTGGATAGCCTTAGCCAGCTAGCTAACATAAATAGCATTCCTCTCTGCTGGAGCCAGGTGTTTGAGTAGGCTAAATAAGATAGATGCATTATCTAGCTAAGTGAAAGTTGCACAAAATACAATATATATATTTGTTAACCTTTATTTAACTAGGCAAGTCAGTTAAGAACAAATTCTTATTTTCAATGATGCCCTAGGAACAGTGGGTACCTGGTCAGCTTGAGGGTTTGAACTTGCAACCATCCGGTTACTAGTCCAACGCTCTAACCACTAGGCTACCCTGCCACCCCACAAACACAATCTCTCTCTTTCTGCTGCTTCTCCTTAATTTGTGAAGAAATGAATTTGTTCAAAACTGTTCAACTATTTCCTTTCTCTCTCTTTGAGTCAACTACTCACCACATTTTATGCACTGCAGTGCTAGCTAGCTGTAGCTTATGCTTTCAGTTCTAGACTGGTTCTCTGTATCAGATATGAAGGTAAGACCCAGATGCAGACCACATCGAATAAACAATAGTTTAATATTCCAACAGGGGCAGGCAATAGACAGGTCAAGGCAGGCAGGGGTCAGTAAACCAGAGATGGGGCAACGGTACCGGCGGCAGGCCAGCTCAGGGTCAAGATCAGGGTAAGGCAGAGGTTGGGAATCCAGAAGTCTTTGGAAGGGAGTGAGAACCATGAGCCTCCTAGATTTTGTGTTGAAGTCAATATACCCAGAGGACGACGGAAAATAGTTGCCCTCCAGCTACACCATAGACCTTCATTGCAAAACAGTGTGTTTTAATCAGTTAGTTGGTGACGTGAATATACCCAGAACAAAAATATAAGCGCAACATGTAAAGTGTTAGTTCCATGTTTCATTAGCTGAAAGAAAAGATCTCAAAAATTTACCATACCCACCAAAAGCTTATTTCTCTCCAATGTTGTGGACACATTTGTTTAAATCCCTGTTAGTGAGCATTTCTCATTTTCCAAGATAATGCATCCACCTGACAGGTGTGGCATATTAAGAATCTGATTAAACAACACAATCATTACACAGGTGCACCTTGTACTGGGTGCACCTGTAAAAGGCCACTCTAAAATGTGCAGTTTTGTCACACAACACAATGCCACAGATGTCTTAAGTTTTGAGGAAGCCTGCAGTTGGCATGCTGACTGCAGGTATATCCACCAGAGCTGTTTCCAGTGAATTGAATGTTCATTTCTCTACCATAAGCCGCCTCCAACGCCATTTTAGAGAATTTGGCAGTATGTCCAACTGGACAACTGGCAGACCATGTGTATGGAAGACCATGTGTATGACAGACCATGGGTATGGCATCATGTGTGTGAGCGGTTTGCAGATGTCAAAGTTGTGAACATAGTGCCCCATGGTGACGGTGGGGTTATGGTATGGTCTTGGATGGAATGGAATTTCAAGACAGATTGGAGTCTTTTAATTGTCATCTCTTTGCAGCAATAGCCATTTGCTTTCCAAACAGTTAGCTTTTTTAAATATCGTGATATGCCTGGCTGGGTCTCTGCTTTTCACTGACAGTTGTAACTCAACATTCATATATTCTATTTGGAATTTTCAGCGCTGCGTGCCCTTCCGATTGTAGGCTATGCGATTTAAAACAATCCACAGCTTTTTTTGTAAAGAAGCTAATGATCCTCTGTGACCAAATCATGCTTTCTGGTGTAGTAGCCTTTTTTGAATGATTTTATTTATTCCTTATATATAGGAGTAAGCTAATTAGGCTAAATCATTTTGGCAATTTAAATACATTTACCGTAGGGAAAGCTTAGCTTCCCCTAGCCTTATGGACACACCGCCTACACCTTTTAATGTGTCAGAAACACAACCAGCCATGATGTTTTCATCTGATTGTCAAACAGGCACTCCTGAAGGCAACCCGGCACATTCGTTCACTCACAAAATAACTTCAGCATCCAAACCCCAACAGTGCATTGGGCACCTGCTATTTGATGAATGGAAAGAGACATCAGTTACACCACACCTGTTGTGATGACATTCTGCGATTGTCAAGGCCTACACTTGTAGCCTGAATTAATGCTTCCACTGTTTTACATGCGTGCCTCGGTCTCAGCCACTCATCTCTGCCTTGTCTGTGAGTGTCTCAGCCACTCATCTCCACTCATCTCCACCTTGACAAAATGTAAGTGTTCTACTCAAACCACAATGCAATTTGGAGCGTATGCTACCTTATTCCCAGTCAACTCACACATTTTTCATGCGGCTGACATGCAGTAACGTTCAAAATTGGTGTAATAGCCTATAGTTTTTTGGGCATGTTGTATTAATTAGATAATGTTTTACCGGTATAGTGTATGCCCACTATTTCTTAGTGGGTATGGGCAGGCTTAAGCTATGTACAATGAACACAATTGCATTTTATCGATGGCAATTTGAATGCACAGAGATACCGTGAGGAGATCCTGAGGCCCATTGTTGTGCCATTCATCCTCCGCCATCACCTCATGTTTCAGCATGATAATGCCATGTCGCAAGGATCTGTACATCATTCCTGGAAACTAGGTCTGCACACTAAGATCAACAGATGCATATACAGTGCCTTGCGAAAGTATTTGGCCCCTTTGAACTTTGCGACCTTTTGCCACATTTCAGGCTTCAAACATAAAGATATAAAACTGTATTTTTTGTGAAGAATCAACAACAAGTGGGACACAATCATGAAGTGGAACGACATTTATTGGATATTTCAAACTTTTTAACAAATCAAAAACTGAAAAATTGGGCGGTCCTCCCCTTCCTCCTCTGAGGAGCCTCTACTGTTCAGTAGTACTTTCATGAGGGCGGTGTGTATTGTGCACGACACAGAGAGAGTCAAAGGCTGAGTCAAGGCTGGAGTTGATAGTTGCGGGTTTACATTCTACCCCATATCTGTGATACAGGGGAGTCCTGAACCATTAAGTGTATCAATAGTCCACTTCTCCCAGTGTAATAAAAATGTGCTGGGATTGTAACCCTAATCTCCTATTTCATGTCTGAAATGTGGTCTCTCGTCTGCTATAGAAGAATGACTCCTGAGAGCAAAACTGCATAGCATGACCATTTCCCCTCCCTTTGTGCTTGACTTCCCTGGTTGAACACAGAGCCTGTTATCTGACCAGTCAGCAACAGCCCCCCCCCCCCCCCCCCCGTGATTTTGAAAACCATTCAACCAAAACTGTGATAACGGACAGGAAAGGTCCAAGAGGGGGAGAGGGAGCACACTTCACTTTCCCGATGAGTGTGAAGAAGAAAGAGAGGCTTTGTCCCCAGAGTAACAGGGATTCCACAGGTCAAGACAAGATTATGGCGATGTTAAAACATAGCACATCAGCCTTAAGTGTCTGTATCAATCTGTCTCTCCATGGACAAGCCACCTATCCGTCTTCATTGACCCGTGTTCTATCCTTCCCCCTTCTAACACCCATCATATCCCCTCACGCCCTCCAATGCACAGCTACCGTATCATATCCCTCTGTCCTTCTCTCTCACCATTTCCCTCTCTCTTCTCAGATCTGACTATGACCTGGAGTATGACAGCTATCCAGATGACCTCTACAACAGGTAGGCAGCTGTACTCCACCTGCTCTCACCTACATACCTATGTTATAGGAGATTCTTTTTCCTTACTCGCATGGACAAGTAAAAAACAGGCTCGGTTATGATCCAGTTTTCTTGTTTAGAACTCGTACTCAGATGTTACATGTAAATACCCACGGGGCATATCAACCCCCAAAAATCAATGCGATGACGTTGAATCAACATGGGAACACTGATTGGATTTGCAAAAAGTCATCTACTTTTAACCCAAATCCAATGACATAGTGGCATTGTTTGTTGATGTCAAGTTGAATTCACATTAGATGACAATTCAACCAAGTTTAAATCCAAATTAGACGTTGAATTGACATCTGTGCCCATTGGGGATGTTCTCTTGTGCTGCAAAGCCCCTTCTCAAAGTGAGTGCAATTCTCTAGTCTTCCCTTTCCTCCTCTTTGATTGCATGTGTCTCATGGACAGGCTTATCTCTGACTCCTGATTCGTCTAAGAGGAGGAGTATGGCTGCTTGTGAAAGTCATGCATGTTGAATATGATACCAGAGAATATACTGTACCGCCTTAGTGTTTAAATCCCCTTGCCTGGTACAGACCAAATGGCTACACAGCACAAAAGACACTTGCTTTGCTTCAGTAACTCTGTCTGTCTATATTATTCCACAAGTGATAACAGTGAGACTATGGTGAAGGGCCACAGGGAGGGAAATGCTGTGGTGTTCTGAGGGGAGTCTCAAATTGAGCCCGTTCTTTGCATTGAGGCTCCACTTGAATAGCCTAATTAGCCAGGCTTTGATTGGCTGCAAGGAGTGGGCCCTCTGTGTCTGGTGCTGATAAAGGACGCTGTGGAGAGGAGAGATAAGAGAAGAGTGTGCAGAAACTTCTGGGGGAGGAGGGCGTTCGAGCAGCGAAATGGGGACACTGAGAAAGCATCTATCTATATCAAAGTGCTGCTGATGCTTTGTCTGCAGGGACAGCATAGATAGGAATTTATGAAATATGATAAGCATGTCCAAATATACACTACGGTGCAAAAGTTTGGCATCACTTAGAAATGTCCTTATTTTTGAAAGAAAAGCTAGTTTTATGTTCATTAAAATAACATAAAATTGATCAGAAATACAGTGCAGACATTGTTAATGTTGTAAATGACTATTGTAGCTGGAAATGCCTGATTTTGAATGGAATATTTACATAGGCGTACAGAGGCCCATTATCAGCAACCATCACTCCTGTGTTCCAATGGCATGTTGTGTTAGCTAATCCAAGTTTATAATTTTAAAAGGCAAATTGATCATTAGAAAACCATTTTGCAATTATGTTAACACAGCTGAAAACTGTTGTCCCAATTAAAGAAGCAATACAACTGGCCTTCTTTAGACTAGCTGAGTATCTGCATTTGTGGGTTCGATTACAGGCTCAAAACGGCCAGAGAAATGAAGGCTATTCCATGCAAAACATTGCCAAGAAACTGAAGATATCGTACAACGCTGTGTACTACCCCCTTCACAGAACAGCGCATACTGGCTCTAACCAGAATAGAAAGAAGAGTGGGAGGCCCCGGTGCACAACTGAGCAAGAGGACCAGTACATTAGAGTGTCTAGTTTGAGAAACCGACACCTCACAAGTCCTCAACTGGCAGCTTCATTAAATAGTACCCACAGAACGCCAGTCTCAACGTCTACAGGGAAGAGGTGACTGGGATGCTGGCCTTCTACCCCTTAATCACTATGATAAAATTAATAGTTTTTCTTAAGTATATTTTTAACAAAGCTGAGATCTACTGTGAGGTCTAAAGTGTAGGAATACAGGTGAAATTTACATTTACAGACACTCTAATCCAGACATACTGTTCTTAAGAAAGCTAGATAGAACAATCACATACAATGCCTTCAGAAAGTATTCAGACCCCTTGACTTTTTCCACATTTTGTTACATTACAGCCTTATTCTAAAATTGATTAAATAAAACATTTTCCTCAGCAATCTAGACACAATACCCCATAATGGCAAAGCAAAAACAGTTTTTTAAATCTTTTTGCAAATGTATTAAGAATAAAAAACTGAAAATGGAATAGTTATGTAATTACCTTATTTAAATAAGTATTCAGACCAACATTGAGCTCAGGTGCATCCTGTTCCCATTGATCTTCCTTGAGATGTTTCTGCAACTTGATTGGAGTCCACCTGTGGTAAATTCAATTCATTGGATATGATTTGGAAAGGCACACACCTGTCTATTTAAGGTACCACAGTTGACAACCATCTCTGCAGCACTCCACCAATTAGGTATTTATGGTAGAGTTGCCAGATGGAAGCCACTCCTCAGTAAAAGTCACATGACAATCCGCTTTGAGTTTGCCAAAAGGCAGCTAAAGACGCTCAGACCATGAAAAACCAGATTCTCTGGTCTGATGAACATTTTGGCCTGAATGCCAAGTGACACGTCTGGAGAAAACCTGGCACCATCCCTACGGTGAAGCATGGTGGTGGCAGCATCATGCTGTGGGGATGTTTATCAGCGGCAGGGACTGGGAGACTGGTCAGGATCAACGGAAAGATGATGGAGCAAAGTACAGAGAAATCCTTGATGAAAACCTGCTCCAGAGCCCTCAGGACCTCTGACCGGGGTGAAGGTTCACTTTCAACAAGACAACGAGAAGCCACAAGTCTCTGAATGTCCTTGAGTGGTCCAGCCAGAGCCTGGACTTGAACCCGATCGAACATCTCTGGAGAGACCTGAAAATATCTGTGCAGCGAAGATCCATGTCCAACCTGACAGAGCTTGAGAGGATCTGCAGAGAAGAATGGGAGAAACTCCCCAAATACAGGTGTGTCAAGCTTGTAGCGTCATACCCAAGAAGACTCAAGGCTTTAATCGCTGCCAAAGATGCTTCAACAAAGGACTGGGTAAAGGGTCTTAAAACTTGTGATATTTCCATGTATTATTTTTAATAAATGTGCAACATTTTCTAAAAAACAGTATTTGCTTTGTCATAATGGGGTATTGTGTGTAAATTGACGAGGGGGGAAAAAACTATTTAATACATTTTAGAATAAGGATAATAACGTAACAAAATGTGGAAAAAGTAAAGGAGTCGAAATACTTTCCGAATTCACTGTATCTCAGTTATGGTAAGTACATTTTTCCTCAATAAAGTACCTATAAGCAAAGTCAGTCCTAGTAGTGGGGAGTCAAGAGCAAGTGTTTGTTCACAAAAGGCTTTTTTTACGGGGGTGGGGGATGGGTGAGGAGGTGGTGCACGGTGGGGTGCTGTGGGATTATTTTAGATACTCTATGAAGAAGGTTTTAGATGTTTTCGGGAAGATGGACAAGGACTCTGCTGTCCTAGCTTCAGGGGGAAGATGGTTCCGCCATTGGGTTGCCAGGACAGAGAAGAGCTTTGACTGGGCTAAGTGGGAGCTTCCCTCCCATAGAGGGAGGGCCAAGAGACCCGAGGTTACAGAACAGAGTACTCACAGAGTACTCGGGTTGGGGTCTAGGGTTTGAGCATAGCCTGAACGTAGGGAGGGGCAGTGCTTCTTGCTGCTCCATAGGCAAGAACCATGGTCTTGTAGTGGATGCGAGCTTTGACTGGAAGCTAGCTTGGGAAGGTTGAACACTAGGTGGGCTGCAGCGTTCTGGATAAGTTGCAGGGGTTGGATGGTATAAGTCACTGATTTGATGTTTGCAGAGAACGACAGGGTGTTGTCCAGGATCACGCCAAGGTTCTTTGCATTCTGGGAGAGGGGCACCATGGAGTTGTCAACCATGATGGAGTGGTCTTAGAGCTGGCAGGCCTTCCCTGGGAACTGTATCTGCCAGGCACACATAGCCACCTGGGTGTCAGAAGGGGGAAAAGAGAAAAGTAGTTGAGTTGAGTGTCATCCACATAGCAATGATAGGAGCGACCATGTGAGGATATGACGGAGCCGAGTGACTTGTTGTATAGAGAGAAGAGGAGAGTACCTATAACCTAGCCCTGGGGGACACCAGTAGTGAGAGTATGTGGTGCAGACACAGATCTTCTCCATGTCACCTGGTTGGAGTGGCCCGCCAGGTAGGATGCAATCCAAGAGTGTGCAGAGCCTGAGGCTTGAATGGGTGGAGAGGAAGAGCTGATGGTTCATGATGTCGAAAGCAGAGGATAGATCTAAGAGGATGAGAGTCAGCTTTGGTAGTGAGGAAAGCCTCCGTGACACAGGGGAGAGCAGTGCTTAATTTGTAAATCGGGAGGTGCCGGAACAAAAAGTGAACACGAGAGGGGGCTTCCCTGGGGAGTTCTGAGGTACCAGAACGCATGGAAGAAAAAGTAACCTTTATAATTAAGCATTGCATGCATATCATCGCATTTGAGTAATGGCATAAGGCAGTAGAGTAGAGGCACTTACAGAATTTGCTCACATGGGGATCATTTTTAGTAGCTTAGGGTCCAGGGAAAATGTGGCCTTTTATCAACGCATTTCACGCAATTCTACGTCATTTTACATGACTGGAGACTTTGCCAGAATCTTTTTTTAATACCACACAAATTATCGAAATGGCAGGGTACTCTGACACTGAGAAATTGACATCAATGAAAACAACCTTCTCTTGAATCCATCCATAGTGTAGGCCTAGGTGTGTGGAGACATATTATAGGCAACGATATGAGAAGGAAATTATAGTCCTACAAATGCATTCCAGTTTAACTGAATACACATTTTAGCAGACATTATTGCGGGTGTAGCGAAATGCTTGTGTTCCTAGCTCCAACAGTGCTATTGTATCTAACAATTCACAACAATACTCAAATCTTAAAGTAAAAGAATGGAATAAAGAAATATGTAAATATAAAATATTAGGACAAGCAATGTCAGAGTAGCATTGACTTAATACAGTAGAATAGAATAAAGCATATACATGAGATGAGTAAAGCAGTATAAAACATTATGAATGTGACTAGTGTTCCATTATTTAAAGTGGCCAGTGATTCCATGTCTATGTATATAGGGCAGCAGCCTCTAAGGTGCAGGGTTGAGTAACTGGGTGGAAACCAGCTAGTGATGGCTATTTAACAGTCTGATGGCCTTCAGATAGAAGCTGTTTTTCAGTCTCTCGGTACCTGCTTTGATGCACCTGTACTGACCTCGCCTTCTGGATGATAGTGGGGTGAACAGGCCGTGGCTCAGGTGGTGATCTTTTTGGCCTTCCTGTGACATCGGGTGCTGTAGGTGTCCTGGAGGGCAGGCAGTGTACCACCGGTGATGCGTTGGGGAACCACCCTCTGGAGAGCCCTGTGGTTGCAGGCGGTGCAGTTGCCGTACCAGGCCGATACAGCCCGACAGGATGCTCTCAATTGTGCAACTGTAAAAGTTTCTTAGGGTCTTAGGGGCCAACCCGAATTTCTCCAGCCTCCTGAGTTTGAAGAGGCGCTGTTGTGCCTTCTTCACAACATTGTTTGTGTGGGTGGACCATTTCAGATTGTCAGTAATGTGCAAGCTGAGGAACTGGAAGATTTCCAACTTCTCCACTGCACTCCCACTATGTGGATAGGGCATGCTCCCTCTGCTGAATTCAAATTATGATTGTACTGTTATACAATACATAGCCTACCAAATATTATTCATAGCAAAAAAAACATAAAACAACAATTATTTAAGAATGCTTTGGTACATAAATGGTCAAGCCTCTTCTACAAAACTAAACAAATTCTAGTCATCACCTTTGAGTGTAATCTGTATTATTATGCATACTGGATGGACTGGTTATCTTATCCTACACTCTAAACTTTCTATCCATGAGTCTGGGAGAGAATTTATAGCCCCAGGCTATGCTGTTGGTTCGTGGATTGTCAAGGGGCTTACAATTAGGATATTATGCTATTAGGCAATTAGTGAATTTGTATTTGATTTTGAATAGCCTAATAGTAGGGCATTTGTCATAATTAATTGGGTGACACATTACCTTTAGTTATCCAGAATATCTCACCACCATGCGTTTCCATCTCCTCTTCTCTCTCCTTTAGACCTATTCCTTTCCTGAGCGAGCAGACAGGCTGTTTAGTTAAATATGTTTAGTTAAACAGTTTAGTTAAATATGTTTTGTTGCAAAATCATCTTACTATCGATTTTAAGGAACAGATTTCACTCGGTTTCCCAAATTAAGCACTGGGTAGCTGCAGGAACAAGGTTGGAAAGCCCATTGCATACAGAGTTTGGGCGGAATATCACCTGTCTTGCCAGCACCTCAAACAGTGGTTGATGCGTGGAGTAAAATAAGTGTTATTATATTTATTTCTCAGCTGCTTATATTAAGCACATGCTCCGCTATAAAACCGAAGGACCGGTTGGAAAGCGTGTGGCTATTCGAGTGCATATGGGTGCCATATTTTCCCTCCTGCCCCTGTTCCTATCCATTTGATAATTAAGCAATAATACATGAGAGGCCATGTGTTATGACATTTTTTACCATGGCTGTAATGTGGTCATAGCCACGAGGTGAAGCCCACCACAGCCATGATAAAAATGTTATAACACATGGCCTTGAGTGTGTTATTGCTTTTATACAATGGGTTTACCAGCATTAAAAATCAAGATTATTTCCCAAACTATCCATTTTTAAACAATACTGTACATGATGCTACATTCACTAACACTAGTTATAATGATCTATTTTAAATCCAAACTAATTTGACATATTAGTAAAGATGAGATTAAATTGAGAATGGGTGAAAATATGGGTGAAATAGGGGTGAAAATATGATCACTTTATGAGAGAACAGCTGTGAAACCTGAGGCAAGGAACAGTGCAAGCTCTTTTGCTACTTTCTCGAATCGTCAATAGCCTATAGTTCAACCATTCAGCCCATATATGTTTAGACTTCTAAGACATTCTAAGGTTTGTATCATTAACAACTTGTGTGTGTGTGTGTGATTGTGTGGGTGGAGACAGGTGTGCTGGAGTCAGAGCAGATCCCCACCAGCAGCAACCTGTTCCATAATCAAGACCTCTACAAATACTCAGCTTACCCTGTCCCAACCCCTCTCACTACAGCCTCAACTTCTGCACCTGGTTCCCTGCAACCCACCCAAGCTTCCCCTGGCCTGCACTCCATCTTCCCACTGTGTTTCATAAAATACATTTGTTACCAGTTTCCTCGTCCGAGTCTGCTCTTGGGTTCCCCTGTTCCACTCCGCATAAAAGTACGATCTGGCCAAAGAGATGAACCCAGCAGACTCTCCACCAAACCCTTGTCGGCCAAGGTGCCCTGCTCGAGCAACACGACCAAGCCCTGAAGACCCTTCTGGAGCACATCAAGGAGTTTTCATGGAGCCTGTCTGACCTACAGGGCCAACCCTTCGCCCAGGGCTCACAACCGGTTCCAAGTCCTTCTTCTTCTTCTTGCTTCAGTGCCTTGTCCTCCTTCTCCCACTGCATCCCATCCCAAGGCTTTTCCAGATCCTGAACCCATGCAGCTTGGCCGGACACATCTCTCTCCAGAGGAGAGGCAACGACGAATCAGCGCTGGGAGCTGCCTATACTGTGGCCAGGTTGGTCACTTTGTCTCCACTTGTTCCTTGTGCCCAGCAAAAGAGGGTGCTCGGCAGTAGTGGGGGATATACTGTTGAGCCAAATCACCTGCCCGTCTTCCCCCAGACCCCTGCTTGAAGGCAACCTTGTGTGGCAGAGCCAGGCTTTTCCTCTGTCTGTTCTCATCGATTCGGGTGCCAACGGGAGATTCCTGGATCGAGGTGTTGTTACCCAGTTTGGCCTGGACATTGTCCTACTCGATTCACCCCTCGACGGCAATGCTCTCAGTGGACAGCTCCTCGCCTGTGTCTGTGAGAGAACTGTCCTTGTCATCCTGCGTCACTCTGGAAATCACCAGGAAAAGATCAGTTTCCACATAATCGACTGTCCTTACTCCCCTCTTGTTCTTGGCCATCCATGGTTAAAACTACATAACCCACAGATTAACTGGACTGCTGGAAATATAACCACTTGGAGTTCATTTTGTCACTCTAATTGTCTACATTCTGCCCATCCACCTGCCTTGTCTGTGCTCCAGTTCATTCCAGAACCTCTGGACCTGTCATCACGATCTAGCTCCTGTTTTCAGCAAGTATTACGCCCTGTTGCTGCTGCCTCATCGGCTGCAAGACTGCACCATTGACCTTCAGCCTGGAGCTCCTCTCCCCAGTAGCTGGTTGTTTAACCTCTCTCGCCCTGAGCAAGAGGCTATGGAGAGGTACATCCAGGATTCTCTGGCTGCAGGACTTATCAAGCCATCTTCCTCCCTGGTGGGTGCTGGGTTTTTCTTTGTGAAGAAGGATGGGTCACTGAGGCTGTGCATAGACTTTGTGGGCTGAATAATATCACAGTAAAGAACAAGTACCCCTTGCCACTCATCGGCTCTGCTTTAGCCCCCCTCCATGGTGCCACGGTGTTTACCAAACGCGACCTCTGGAATGCCTACTACCTTGTTTGCATAAGAAAAGGGGATGAGTGGAAGACTGCGTTTAACACACCACTTGATCACTGAGTATTTGGTCTTGCCTTTTGGTCTTACTAATGCCCTGCTGTTTTCCAGAACCTAGTTAGTGATGTGCTGAGGGATGTGATTGGATGCTTAGTTTTTGCCTAATTTTTTCCAGGACCCTGAGGCTCACCAGCAACACGTTCGACCAAGTTTTTCAATGGCTGTTGGAGAATAAGCTTTTTGTTAAAGCTGAAAAATGTAAGTCCCATGCTGCCTCAGCGTCTTTCCAGGGTTTATTATTGCACAGGGACAGTTATGTATGGATCCCGCCAAGGTCATGGCAGTCAGAGTGGCCTGCGCCCTCCAACCTAAAGCAGCTGCAGCGTATCCTGGGGTTTGCAAATCTTTCCAGACATTTCATCTGCAACTACAGCCGTCTGGAAGCGCCTCTCACCACTCTCACCTCCACCTCCACTCCATTCCACTTGACTTCTGAGGCAGAGGCAGCATTCCTGGAACTCAAGCGTAGCTTCCTTACTCAGCCCGACCCAGAACTCCAGTTCATCGTGGAGGTGGACGCCTCTGACACAGGGATAGGTGCTGTTCTGTCTCAACGTTCCCCCTCTGATCAAAAGGTCCACCCATGTGCATTCTTTTCCCTTAAGCTCTCACCTGCAGAGAGGAATTTTGACATAGGAAACTGGGAACTTATTTGGGATAGGGAGCAGCATTTTCACTTTTGGATGAATAGCGTGCCCAGAGTGAACTGCCTCCTACTCAGTCCCGGATGCTAATATATGCATATTATTATTAGTATTGGATGGAAAACACTCTGAAGTTTCTAAAACTGTTTGAATGATGTCTGTGAGTATAACAGAACTCATATGGCAGGCAAAAACCTGAGAAAAAATCCAAACAGGAAGTGGGAAATCTGAGGTTTGTAGTTTTTGAACTCAGCCCTTATCGAATTCACAGTGGTATATGGGTTATTTTGCACTTCCTAAGGCTTCCACTACATGTCAACCGTCTTTAGAATGTTGTTTCAGGCTGCTCCTGTGAAGGGGGGCCAGATGAGAGTTGTTTGACTAAGGGGTCTTCCAGCAGCCTCGTTCTCAGTCACGCGCTTTCACATGAGAGGTGTTTCTCGTTCCATTGCTTTTCTACAGAAAATGGAATTCTTCGGTTGGAACATTATTGAACATTTATGATAAAAACATCCTACAGATTGATTCTATACTTAGTTTGACAAGTTTCTTCGACCTGTAATATAACTTTTTGAACTTTCCGTCCGACTGTACCAGAACGCGCTTTTGGATTTGTTTACCAAATGCCCTAACAAAAGAAGCTATTTGGACATAAATGGACATAAATGATGGACAGTATCGAACAAAACAAGCATTTATTGTGGAACTGCGATTCCTGAGAGTGCATTCTGATGAAGATCGTCAAAGGTAAGTGAATATTTATAATGCTATTTATGACTAATGTTGACTACCCAACATGGCGGATATTTCTCTGGCTGGTTTGGGCTCTGAGCGCCGTTCTCGGATTATGCTTTTTCCGTAAAGTGTTTTTGAAATCTGACATAGCGGTTGCATTAAGGAGAAGTGTATCTAAAGTTCCATGCATAACACTTACATTTTCATCAACATTTATTATGAGTATTTCTGTGAATTCATGTGGCTCTCTGCAATATCACTGCATGTTTTGGAACTACTGAACATAACACGCCAATGTAAAATAAGATTTTTGGATATAAATATGAACTTGATCGAACAAAACATACATGTATTGTGTAACATGAAGTCCTATGAGTGTCATCTGATGAAGATCATCAAAGGTTAGTGATTAATTTGATCTATATTTGTGCTTTTTGTGACTCCTCTCTTTGACTGGAAAAATGGCTGTTTTTTTCTGTGAGTTGGTGGTGACCTAACATAATCATTTGTGGACCTTTCCCTGTATAGCATTTTTGAAATCAGACATTGTGGCTGGATTAATGATAATTGTATCTTTAAAATGGTGCCTAATACTTGTATGTTTGAGAAATTTGATTTATGAGACCCCCCTTCATCGCGTGGACTGACCATAAAAACCTGTCCTACATCCAGACCGCCAAACGTCTGAACTCCCGGCAAGCCAGGTGGGCCTTGTTCTTCGGTAGATTCAATTTCCCACTCACTCATCGCCCCGGTTCAAAGAATAGCATACCTTATGCCCTCTCTCGCCAGTTCACCACCGACAACACGGGTACCGAGCCAGAAGCCATTGTGCCATCCACCTACATCGTTGCCGCCGTCGCCTGAGAGATCGAATTCCGTATCTGCCAGGCTCAGCAGAACCAGCCTGACCCAGGTAATGGTCCTAGTAATGCTCTGTTTGTTCCAGATTGTGTTCTTCAGTGGGGCCATTCTACCCACCTCACCTGTCACCCTGGTATGAACCGGAACCTCGCCTTCCTGCGTCTGCGCTTTTGGTGGTCCAAAAGAGGTTGTGCCCAGAACAAAACCTCCACCAAACCCACTTCTGGTCTGCTTCGCCCTCTTCCCATACCCAGTCGACCCTGGTCACACATAGCTCTGGACTTCGTCACTGGCCTTCCCCCATCTAACGATAACTCCGTCATCCTCACCATTATTGACAGGTTTTCCAAAATGGCTCACTTCATTCCCCTCTCCAAGGTCCCGTCCTCCAGGGAGACTGCGGACCTGTTAGTATCCCATTTGTTTCGCGTGCATGGCATTCCTACTGACATCGTTTCCGAAAGAGGACCCCAGTTTACCTCAGGTATGGAGATCCTTCTGTTCAGCTCTTGGTGCCAATGTCAGTCTTTCTTCTGGATATCATCCCCAGACCAAAAGACCTCGTCAGGTATGTCACCCTTTGAGTGTGCTCTGGGTTATCAACCCCCCTTGTTCCCCGCCCAAGAGGTTGAGGTTGCAGTTCCCTCAGTCCAGGACCATCTGTGCAGTTGTCAACGTACCTGGTGGAAGGCCTGGGCTGCGCTTCTTGCCTCCGACAGGACCCAGTCCCAAGCCAACCATTGCCGGGCCTCAGCTACAGTCTACACCACAGGTCAAGGTATGGCTGCCGCCACTCCCCCAGTACTCTGTATAAAATAAATAATTAAAATACTGAGCTATATTGACTGCTCCAAAAAAATGAGAAATTGTATTATTTTATGCTAAAACAATTTCTCAGAGAAAGAGAATTTGTTTAACAAGTAATAATTAAAAATGTTCAACAAAATTATTGACACCCCTGTTTTCTATACCTTTCAATACCTCAACTTGAGAGGATAATGCCACTGGGCCTTTAAAAAAAGTTGTATGAGTTGGAGAACACTTTGGGAGGAATCTTAGACCATTGCTCCATACATAATCCTTCCAGATCCTTGATATTCTTACACAGTGCCCAAACCGGTCGTGCGTGCGCCATCGTGCACAAAATTGATTTTGTCCCCCACACCAAACACGATCACGACACGCAGGTTGAAATATCATAACAAACTCTGAACCAGAGTTATATTAATTTGGGGACAGGTCAAAAAATATTAAACATTTATGGCAGTAGCTAGCTTGCAGTTGCTAGCTAATTTGTACTATTTAGCTAGCTTGATGTTGCTAGATAATTAGTCCTGGGATATAAATGTTGAGTTGTTATTTTACCTGAAATGCACAAGGTCCTCTACTCCGACAATTAATCCACACATAAAACAGTTAACCGAATCGTTTCTAGTTTACTCTCCTCCTTCCAGGCTTTTTCTTCTTTGAACTGTATATGGCGATTGGCATCTAGCAGTATTACCATGACTACGACCCACGTGGGTATAACCAATGAGGAGATGGCACGTGGGTATCTGCTTCTATAAACCAATGAGGAGATGGGAGAGGCAGGACTTGCACCGCGTTCTGCACCACAAATAGAAGCAACTTCTATTTTAGCATCTGGCAGCACAGACACTCGTTGGCGCGTGCGAGCAGTGTGGGTGCAATGATTGAATAACATGCACGCGACGCAAATGGTGTGGTCAACATGATAGTCTGTGCTTATGGACTGCCCTCTTCAATTCAAACCACAGGTTTTTAATGGGTTTCAAGTCCGGAGACTGAGATGGCCTTTGCAAAATGTTGATTTTGTGGCCAATTAACCATTTCTTTGTGGAATTTGATATGTGCTTTGGGTTATTGTCTTGCTGGAAGATCCACTTTCGGCCAAGTTTCAGCTATGATGCCCATGACATCAACAAGGACCCAACGACCAGTGGAAGCAAAATATCCACATAACATCAAAGATCCACCACCAAATTTGACAGTAGGTGTGCGGGTATTTCTGCTCATGCATTCTCATTTTGACGCCAAACCCACCAATGGTGTACGTGGCCAAAGAGCTCTATTTTTATGTCATCCAACAAATGTAACCACCTGCAGTTTGGTAAATTACATTGGTACTTGGAATGGAACCGGTGCTTTGGTCAGATTCCAAGAAAATAGAGCTCTTTGGCCACGTACACCAGTGGTAGGTTTGGCGTCGGAATGGGAATGTGTTCTCCAACACATAAAACATTTGAGAAAAATGCTCAGGGCCGTTGAAAGGTATTGAAAACAGGGGTGTCAATCATTTTGACCCCTTCCCTTTTGAGAAAAAAATGTATTTTTTAACCTGTCTCCTTCCCTTCATCTACGCAAAATCTCTCTCTCTGAGCAATTGTTTTAGCTTAAAATAATATAATTTCCAAATTTCTCAGAGCAAATGTATTAGTATAACATATTAACCCCCCCCCTTTTTGGCAGACAATACAGCTCAGTATTTGAAATATTTATTTCAAACAGTAATTTTTGCTCATCATTATAAAAGGTGTCAATCATTTCAGAGCCCACTGTATGTATTTTTTCTTATTTTACAAATTAAATCAATAAAAAAAGCAACTACCTTGTACCAAGGGTACACAATTCAACCTGTCCGAGTTGGGGGACCTTGGGGCTGATATTTTCTCATTACCCCATTTCACCGTTTAAATGGCCTTTTAGGTGTCCTTGCTTATTCGCAGCTACAGTAGCAAGACTCATTGACAGTGTTTTTCCTGTGGATTACAGAAGGTGACAGCTCTTATTTCTGTACACTGAAAACTCAGCATTTTCACAGATAGAGAATGTGACATGGCTCATATAATGGTATCCCTAGAAGTATTGAAATAAGGGACCATGTTTCTATGGGTAATTCCATCAATGAGGTGTGTGTGTAGAAAAGCTATTGGCCTCCAATTCTTACCCCCTGAACCTAAAACACCCCCATTTCTTGTTGTTTTGTTCCCCAATCAGTGCAGTATATAGGAGCTGCCTCTCCATATCAGGCTCAGCTAGCAGATCATATGATGATGCAGTGCTTCCCTGAGGGCTGCGGGTAGTGGGGCAGCAGGTTTTCTGTAGTGAAAGTATCTATTGACCCATACTGTATCCACATGACCTGACATTCCCCCTGGTTGTCCGCCGCTGGTGGTGATTTCACAGATGGGTGAACACAGTCTCCCTGCATAGCTGACTGGACGCCTGGCCACCCGCCCCACTGGTCCGGAGAAAAAACACAGCTCAGGCCAACTGTGGAGCACTGTGAAGCAAGGGGGAAACACCACAGCCATGGAGGGAAAAGGGCTGAGAGGGAGAGGGGATGACAGAATGAAAAACGAGGCCCTTCACAGCCAGCTCAGGCATTGCTGATCCGTTCAGTCCCTTCTCCCCTCTCTCTTCTGTCTCTATCTCATCTCTTTCTCTTCCTTTACTGCCCCTCACACAGCCACCGCAATACAAGGAGATTTAAGAAGTATCCTTACTTCATCCTACACTGGTGTAGGATTAGAGTGACTATACACTGAGTGTACAAAACATTAATGCTCTTTCCATGACAGACTAATCACGTGAATCCAGCTGAAAGCTATGGTCGCTTATTGATGTTACTTGTTAAATGCAATTCAATCAGCATAGATGAAGGGAAGGAGACAGGTTAAAGAAGGATTTTTAAGGCTTGAGACAATTGAGACATGGATTGTGTATGTGTACCATTCAAAGAGTGAATCGGCAAGACAAAAGATTTAAGTGTCTTTGAACAGGGTATAGTAGTAGGTGCCAGGCGCACCGGTGTGTGTCAAGAACTGCAACGCTGCCGTGTTTTTCATGCTCAACAGTTTCACGTGTGTACAATGAATGGTCCACCACCAAATTGACATCCAGCTAACTTCACACAACTGTGGGAAGCACTGGCCGTGCTGCTGCTCCAGTTTCAACTGTTCTGCCTGCGGCTATGGAACCCTGACCTGTTCACCGGACGTGCTGCCTGTCCCAGACCTGCTGTTTTCAACTCTCTAGAGACAGCAGGAGCGGTAGAGATACTCTCAATGATCGGCTATGAAAAGCCAACTGACATTTACTCCTGAGGTGCTGACTTGTTGCACCCTCGACAACTACTGTGATTATTATTATTTGACCATGCTGGTCATTTATGAACATTTGAACATCTTGGCCATGTTCTGTTATAATCTCCACCCGGCACAGTCAGAAGAGGACTGGCCACCTCTCATAGCCTGGTTCGTCTCGAGGTTTCTTCCTAGGTTTTGGCCTTTCTAGGGAGTTTTTCCTAGCCACCGTGCTTCCACACCTGCATTGCTGTTTGGGGTTTTAGGCTGGGTTTCTGTACAGCACTTTGAGATATCAGCTGATGTAAGAAGGGCTATATAAATACATTTGATTTGATTTGATTTTGAGTCAACATGGGCCAGCATCCCTGTGGAACGCTTTTGACACCATGCCCTGACGAATTGAGGCTGTTCTGAGGGCCAAAGGGGGTGTAACTCTTTACACTCAGTTTATATGTCCTTTTTACAAACGACCAACATCTGATTTACAGCGGATCCAAAAAGAGCTTGGGTAATTTTGTCAAACAATCATTACCCTTTCACTGAGTACTAGGGCATCATCTTATAGGATTGTCTTTGAATATTTTAGTATAGAGTAAACTCACTTTGCACTGTAGTATGAAATGCTTTCCCTGATGCATTCTCCTTGAGCTGAGCATATCAAGTGTGTGAAAAAAAGATTTATTGGTAGTTATCTGCTCTGCTGAGGATTTAAAGCTTACAAAGGTACAGTACTCTCAAAGTAACACTCTCTCTCTCCTTCATGGACTTTTCTTTGTTGCCAGAGAGTACATCTAGAGTACAGTAGGTAATCATATTCAGTTCTCATTGAAGCCAACTATGTACCTTCAGTTCTTTTTCACTTCCATAAAGTACATTATTGTAACGGGTTTCTTCCAACTCCTCCTCTGACGAAGAGGTGGAACAAGGATCGGACCAAAACCCTAATATGGTTCCCAATCAGAGACAACGATAATCACTTGACTCTGATTGAGAACCGCCTCAGGCAGCCATAGACCAATCTGTACACCCCACACAACCCCAAGACGAAACACACTACAAATAAACCCATGTCACACCCTGGCCTGACTCAATAAATGAAGATAACATAATAAATATAGACCAGGGCGTGACAATTATACACAATTGTGTATAATGTAGTACAAGTATGTTCTTTTTCATTTATAAACAGTTAATGTAGAACGGCAGATACAGTGCATTCGAAAAGTATTCAGACACCTTCCCCTTTTCCACATTTTGTTACGTCAAAGCCTTATTCTAAAATGGATTAAACACAACATTTCCCTCATCAATCTACACAAAATACCTCATAATGACAAGATGAAAACAAGTTTTTAGAATTTTTGCAAATGTAATGAAAAATATATTTATAAATACCTTCTTTACATAATTATTCAGACTTGAAATTGAGCTCAGGTGTATCCTGTTCCCATTGATCATTATTTGTATTTATTATGGATCCCCATTAGCTGCTGGCAAGGCAGCAGCTACTCTTCCTGGGGTCCAGCAAAATGAACCTTTCTGGTGCAGGCGTTCCGCTAGCGACCCACCTCGACAACATCCGGTGAAAATGCAGAGCGCCAAATTCAAAATACAGAAATTGTCACGTTCTGACCTTAGTTCCTTTGTTATGTCTTTGTTTTTGTATGGTCAGGGCGTGAGTTGGGTGTGTTGTCTATGTTCCGTTTTCTATGTTGTGTTTTTTTGCGTTTGGCCTGGTATGGTTCTCAACCAGAGGCAGGTGTCGTTAGTTGTCTCTGATTGAGAATCATACTTAGGTAGCCTCTTCCCACTTGTGTTTCGTGGGTGTTTATTTTCTCTCTTTGTGTATGTCACCAGACAGGACTGCTTCGGTTCGTATCATTCTCGTTGTTATTTTTGTTTTAGTGTTCTGAGTTGAATAAATATTGTCATGAACACGTACAACGCTGCGCTTTGGTCCGATCCTTGCGACTCCTAGTCAGAAGAAGAGGACGAGTGGTACAGAAATAGTCATCATATACATTCATAAAAAATACAAGTGTTATACATCGGCTTAAAGATTTACTTCTTGTTTATCCAGCCACTTTGTCAGATTTCAAAAAGGCTTTATGACAATACATACTATGCGATTATCTGAGGACATACAAACATTTTACAACCAAGTAAAGGAATTACAAAAGTCAGAAATAGAGATAAAATTAATCACTTACCTTTGAAGATCTTCATCTGGTTGCAGTCACAAGAGTTCCAGCTACACAATAAATGTTCATTTTGTTCGATAAAGTCCCTCTTTATATTCCAAAAGCTCTATTTTGTTGGCGCATTTTGTTCAGTAATCCACTGGCTCAAAGGTGGTCAAAACATGCAGACGAATACATCCTAATAGTACCGGTAAAGTTCGTCGAAACATGTCAAATGATGTTTATAATTAATCCTCAGGTTGTCAATTGTCTAAATAATCAATAATATTTCAACCAGACAATAGCGTATTCAATAGAAAGGAAAAACAACGAAGGGCGCGCACTCTGTCATGCAAGCAAACCAGCAGTGCTTGATTCTACAGTCCACTGACAGAAAGGTCTCATTCTTCTTCATTTTTCAGAAAACAAGCCTGAAACAATGGCTAAAGACTGTTGACATCTAGTGGAAGCCATAGGAACTGCAATCTTGGTCCTAACACATTAGATACTCTATAGGCATTCAATTGAAAATACCCACATCAGCAAAATCCCACTTCCTGGATGGATTTTCCTCAGGTTTTAGCCTGCCCTATCAGTTCTGTTATACTCACAGACATTATTGTAACAGGTTTGGAAACTTTAGAGTGCTGTCCCCAAGTCATAAGAAGTTTAAGGCAATTTATAACATTTTTAAAAACATTACAATACATTCACAGATTTTACAACACACTGTGTGCCCTCAGGCCCCTACTCCACCACATATCTACAGTTCTAAATCCATGTGTATGTGTGTTTATAGTGTGTATGTTATTGTGTGTGTATACATGTCTGTGCTTATGTTTGTGTTGCTTCACAATCCCTGCTATTCCATAAGGTGTATTTTTTATCTGTTTTTAATTCAAATTTTACTGCTTGCATCAGTTACAGTGGCTTGTGAAAGTATTCACCCACCTTGGCATTTTCCTTCTTTTGTTGCCTTACAACCTGGAATTAAAATAGATTTTTGGGGGGGTTGTATCATTTGATTTACACAACATGCCTACCACTTTAAAGATGCAAAATATTTTTTATTGTGAAACTAACAAGAAATAAGATTTTTAAAAATGAAACCGTGAGCTTGCATAACTATTCAGCTCCCCAAAGTCAATATTTTGTAGAGCCACCTTTGCAGCAATTACAGCTGCAAGTCTCTTGGGGTATGTCTCTATAAGCTTGGCACATCTAGCCACTGAGATTTTTGCACATTCTTTAAGGTAAAACTGCTCCAGCTCCTTCAAATTGGATGGGTTCTGCTGGTGTACAGCAATCTTTATTAAGTCATTCCACATATTCTCCATTGGATTAAGTTCTGGGCTTTGACTAGGCCATTCCAAGACATTTAAATGTTTCCCCTTAAACCACTCGAGTGTTGCTTTAGCAGTATGCAGTTGTCCTGCTGGAAGGTGAGCCTCCGTCCCAGTCTCAAATCTCTGGAAGACTGAAACAGGTTTCCCTCAAGAATTTCCCTGTATTTAGCACCATCCATCATTCCTTCAATTCTGACCAGTTTCCCAGTCCCTGCAGATGAAAAACATCCCTACAGTATGATGCTGCCACCACCATGCTTCACTGTGGGGATGGGGTTCTCTGGGTGATGGGAAGTGTTGGGTTTGCTACCAGACATAAAGTTTCCTTGACAATTTTAGTCTCATCTGACCCCTATGTTTGGGGAGTCTCCCACATGCCTTTTGGCGAACACCAAAAGTGTTTGCTTATTTTTTTCTTTAAGCAATGTTTTTTCTGGCCACTTTTCCATAAAGCCCAGCTCTGTGGAGTGTACAGCTCAAAGTGGTCCTATGGACAGATACTCCAATCTCCGCTGTGGAGCTTTGCAGCTCCTTTGGGGTTATCTTTGGTCCCTCTGATTAATGCCGTTCTTGCCTGGTCCGTGAGGTTTGGTCTTATCTTTCTTATTTAGGGTCTTCATAGCAGAGGGGATGAATACATATGCACGCACCACTTTTCCGTATTTATTTTTTATAATTTTTTGTAACAAGTTCTTTTTTTCAGTTCACTTCACCAATTTGGACTATTTTGTGTATGTCCATTATATAAAATCAAAATTAAAATCTATTTAAATTACAGGTTGTAATGCAACAAAATAGGAAAAATGCCAAGGGGGATGAATACTTTTGCAAGGCACTGTACTTCATGTGGAATAGAGATCAATGTAGTCATGGCTCTATGTAATACTGTGTGCTTCCCATAGTCTGTTCTGGACTTGGGGACTGTAAAGAGACCTCTTGTGGCATGTAATTGTGGGGTATGCATGGGTGTTCAAGCTGTGTGCCAGTAGTTCAAACAGACAACATGTCTCACACCTCTCATAAATACAAGTAGTGATGAAGTCAATCTCACCTCCACTTTCAGCCAGTAGAGATTGACATGCATAATCATTAATATTAGTGTCCTGTGTACATCCAAGGGCCAGCCATGCTGCCCTGTTCTGAGCCAATTGCAATTTCCCTAAATCCTTTTTTGCGGCACCTGACCACACGACTGAACAGTAGTCAAGGTGCGACAAAACTAGGACTTGTAGGACCTGCCTTGTTGATAGTGTTGTTAAGAAGGCGGGGTAGCGCTTTATTATGGACAGATTTCTCCCCATCTTATCTACTGTTGTATCAATATGCTTTGACCATGACAGTTTACAATCCAGGATTACTACAAGCGGTTTAGTCATCTCAACTTGCTAAATTTCCACATTATTTATTACAAAATATAATTTAGGTTTAGAGTTTAGTGAATGATTTGTCCCAAATACAATGCTATTAGTTTTAGAAATATTTAGGGTTAACTTATTCCTTGCCACCCACTCTTTGTCAAGTGCTGCAGTCATTTCAGTTACTGTGGTAGCTGACGTGTATAGTGTTGAGTCAGTGTCAGTGGCATGTTGAGTCAGTGTCAGTGGCATGTTGTTCGTAAAGATTGAAAAAAGCAAGGGGCCTAAACAGCTACCCTGGGGAATTCCTGATTCAACCTGGATTATGTTTGAGAGGTTTCCATTAATGTACACCACCTGTGTTCTCTTAGACAAGTAATGCTTATCCACATTATAGCAGGGGGTGTAAAACCATAACACATACATTTTTACAGCAGCAGACTATGATCAATAGTGTCAAAAGCTGCACTGAAGTCTAACAAGACAGCCCCCACAATCATTTTATCATCAATCAATCATCTCTCAGCCAATCATCAGTCATTTGTGTAAATGCTGTGCTTGTTGAGTGTCCTTCCCTATAAGCGTGCTGAACATCTGTTGTCAATTTATTTACTGTGAAATAGCATTGTATCTGGTCAAACACTTTTTTTCCAGAAATTTACTAAGACTAATTGGCTAATTGGTCAGCTATTTTTGAGCCAGTAAAGGGGGCTTTTGTCACACCCTGACCATAGTTTGCTTTGTATGTTTTATGTTTTGGTTGGTCAGGGTTTGAGCTGAGTGGGCATTCTATTTACATGTCTAGTTTGTCTAGTTCTATGTTTGGCCTGATATGGTTCTCAATCAGAGGCAGGTGTTAGTCTGTTTCGGTTTTCGTGTTACGTTTCTTGTTTTGTAGTGTTTGTGTTTTAGTTGTTTTATTAAAACATGAATATCAATAGCCACGCCGCATTTTGGTCCGACTCTCCTTCAACCAAAGAAAACCATTACAGAATCACCCACCACAACAGGACCAAGCGGCGTGACAACAAGCAGCAGCAGCAGCAGTGGGAGAGGCTGCATTATTTGGAGGACTGGACATGGGAGGATGAGTTGGACGGTAAAGGACCCTGGGTACAGCCTGGAGAATATCGCCGACCCAAAGAAGAGCTGGAGGCGGTGAAGGCGGAGAGGCGCTGGTATAAGGAGGCAGCACGGCGGCGTGGATGGAAGCCCGAGAGTCAGCCCCAAAAATGTATTGGGGGGGGCTCACAGGAAGTATGGCGAAGCCAGGTAGGAGACCTGCGTCAACTTCCTGTGGTTACCGGGGGGCTAGAGAGACCGGGCAGGCACCGTGTTATGCTGTGAAGCGCACGGTGTCCCCAGTGCAGGTGCATAGCCCGGTGCGATACATTCCAGCTCCGCCTATCGGCCGGGCTAGAGTGGGCATCGAGCCAAGTGCCATGAAGCCGGCTCTACGCATCTGGTCTCCAGTGCATCTCCTTGGGCCGGCTTACACAGCACCAGCCTTGCGCATGGTGTCCCCGGTTCGCCTGCATAGCCCAGTGCGGGCTATTCCACCTCGCCGCACTGGCAGGGTGACCGGGACCATTCAACCGGGTAAGGTTGGACAGGCTCGGTGCTCAAGAGCTCCAGTGCACCTGCACGGTCCGGTCTATCCGTCACCACCTCCACGCACCAGCCCTCCGGTGGCAGCCCCCCGCACCTGTCTCTCCGGCTCATCCGTACAGGTGCTCCCATCTGTCCAGCGCTGCCGGAGCCTTCCTCCTCTCCAGTGCTGCCGGAGTCTCCCGCCTGTCCAGTGCTGCTGGAACCTTCCTCCTCTCCAGTGCTGCCGGAGTCTCCCGCCTGTCCGGCGCTGCTGCCGGAGTCTCCCGCCTGTCCGGCGCTGCTGCCGGAGTCTCCCGCCTGTCCGGCGCTGCTGCCAGAGTCTCCCGCCTCTCCGGCGCTGCTGTCGGAGTCTCCCGCCTGTCCGGCGCTGCTGTCGGAGTCTCCTGCCTGTCCGGCGCTGCTCTCGGAGTCTGAAGAGCCCCTCTGCCCAGAGCCGCCAGAGCCCCTCTGCCCAGAGCCGCCAGAGCCCCTCTGCCCAGAGGCGCCAGAGCCCCTCGGCCCAGAGGCGCCAGAGCCCCTCAGCCCAGAGGCGCCAGAGCCCCTCAGCCCAGAGGCGCCAGAGCCCCTCAGCCCAGAGGCGCCAGAGCCCCTCAGCCCAGAGCAGCTGTCCCTCTGTCCCGAGAAGCTGTCCCTCTGTCCCGAGCAGCTGTCCCTCTGTCCTGAGCAGCTGCCCCTCTGTCCCGAGCAGCTACCCCTCTGTCCCGAGCTGCACCTCTGTCCCGAGCTGCCCCTCTGTCCCGAGCTGCCCCTCTGTCCCGAGCTGCCCCTCAGTCCAGTGGGGTCATTAAGTAGGGTCGCTGTGGTCGGAGGCCAAGGAAGCCAACAAGGTGGGGAACTAAAACTATGGTGAAGTGGGGGCCACGTCCAGCACCAGAGCCGCCACCGCGGACAGATGCCCACCCAGACCCTCCCCAATAGGTTCAGGTTTTGTGGCCGGAGTCCGCACCTTGGGGGGGGGGGGGGTACTGTCACACCCTGACCATAGTTTGCTTTATATGTTTCTATGTTTTGGTTGGTCAGGGTGTGAGCTGTGTGGGCATTCTATGTTACATGTCTAGTTTGTCTAGTTCTATGTTTGGCCTGATATGGTTCTCAATCAGAGGCAGGTGTTAGTCATTGTCTCTGATTGGGAACCATATTTAGGTCGCCTGTTTGGTGTTGGGTTTTGTGGGTGATTGTCCTTGTCTCTGTCTCTGTGTTACTTTGCACCAGTATGGGCTGTTTCGGTTTTCGTGTTACGTTTCTTGTTTTGTAGTGTTTGTGTTTTAGTTGTTTTATTAAAACATGAATATCAATTGCCACGCCGCATTTTGGTCCGACTCTCCTTCAACCAAAGAAAACCGTTACAGCTTTACTATTCTTGGGTAGCGGAATGACTTCATCTTCCCTCCATTCCTGAGGGCACACACTTTCTAGTAGGCTTAAATGGAAGATGTGCCATTGAGATGTTTCTACAACTTGATTGGAGTTGGACATGATTTGGAAAGGCACACATCTGTCTATTGCATGTCAGAGTAAAAACCAAGCCATGAGGTCGAAGAAATTGTCTGTAGAGCTTGCCAAAAGGCACCTAAAGGACTCTCAGACCATGACTGGGGACTGGAAGACTAGTCAGGATCGAGGGACAGATGAACAGAGCAAAGTACAGAGAGATCCTTGATGAAAACCTTCTCCAGAGCGTTCACAACTTAAGACTGAGGGCGAAGGGTCACCTTCCAACCGGACAATGACCCTAAGCACACTGCCAAGACAGTGCCAAAAAAGTCATACTTTCCGAATGCACTGCATTTCCTTTTCAAGTCAAGTAGGAGTTTAGTGTGGTCCTCAGTAAGGAAAAGGCAACAGCAACCCTCACATATAAGCCTACCTGATCCCCTCCTTGTGATCGCTTTTGATCCCCTGATTGACAGCAGCAATATGTTAGGGGTTTTAGTAGACGAAGGTCAGGATCAATCTTCAGAGTGACGGGAGTTGGGTGGGTGGATGAGGAGTGTATGGGCGGAAACCATAGATCATAGGCAGCATCTCTGTCAAACTACACAATCTCAGAGATGACTACCTCTATCTTCTCTGGCATGTCACACATACACACAAAGCTGCGGTGATCGTGCTGGTATCGGAAGAGATGCCTGCACTTAGAGAGATGAATGGGCTGGTTAACCTCAAATGCTCTGAGAGAGAGAGAGAGAGAGAGAGAGAGAGAGAGAGAGAGAGAGAGAGAGAGAGAGAGAGAGAGAGAGAGAGAGAGAGAGAGAGAGAGAGAGAGAGAGAGAGAGAGAGAGAGAGAGACACCGAGACACTGAGAGATATTAAGAGAGACAGAGGAAGAGAGAGAGAGAGAGGGGATATGCTGCCTCTTAGCCCAGACCAGTGCAAATCAAAGCTCCCCAGAGCTATTTGGCGCACCAGGCTATGAGATCAAATGAAAATCGATTACATCAGTATATCACTGGGATTATCTAGTACATTTACTCCATATGTAATGGCACCAAATGGCTTATGAATATTATAAACGAGTCCACTATTTAATTGAATTGGCATGAATAACCTAAAACTGAACATTTGTCTGGAGGAAGGTGTTTTCAGTGCTGCCAGCCTGCCAGGAAGATTGAGTCTCCTCCTACAGTGGACAGTATTTGGAAAGTCTATGGTCAACTCTCTTTTGGGAATTTAGGAAAGGTTGCTCTGACACGTCAGCAGATGATTGTTTTAAAGAGCATGCGTTTATGAGACTTAGAACCTATAGCTGTCATTGCCTGGTCCTATCATATGGTCAGGAAATCCTTAGGACCCTAGGACCATAGGTTTTGTTTACTTACAAATATGACAAAGTACTTACTGTATAATTACTTATTAGATCATGTTGTTTCCCCACAGGGTGTTTGACTACCAGCGTGTCCCAGCCTCCATGATGCCAGCCCCAGTGGAGCCCAGCCCTATGAAACACTCCCATGGCCCCTCTTCCTCCTCCGGCCTGCACCGCTCCAGAGACAGACTACAGGGCAAGAGGAGTGCCCAGCGCACCGGCTCTTCCAGCAACAGGGCTAAGTGTAAAGGACCCCACACACTGTAACACACACACTCACAACAGACTCTTTACAATGTTAGCCCACGCACACCTGCACTCGCACACAGACACACTCGTAACAAAAAAAAAAAAAAAAATTACAGGGTGAATGTCATCTGTGTATGTGCACTTAGCGTTTTATCTCAAATGTGTGTGTGTGTGTGTGTGTGTGTATATCGGCTTCATTGCACTGAATATGTGTGTTTGTATGTGTGTGCCTATGAATCCACTTGGGAGTGTGTGTATATTGAATGCCTGAGTGTTCCTCCTAGTGTAATGCCATGTCTGCATGGGGGGAAGCAGCCCTGGGAGCCCCAGGGCACAGTCAGAAGCACCAGATGGTCTCTTCATTAAAAGCCTTTTGACTGCAGGGCCCCTCTCCTTCCACTACCCAGCCTATCAACATGCTGCAATTATACCAAGTTAATAGTGCATAACAAATAAGAATTGTTTATACTAGTTTATTACAAGCCTTAATAGTTTTTACTGCCAGCCCATCATAGGGGAATTAGATTGTCTTTGTTGCTGCAGAGGTCAAACAGCTTTTAATAGGAAAGAGTTTCAGGGTTGTTTTCTCAGAGCTGGGGTTGTGATATGAATTTCCCATTAAAGACCATAGGCTAGTGGAGAGGAGATGTTCAGGCCCTGGGAGTGAGGGTGCTTCCACTACACTAAGTGATGGTGGCATGCATGGGAAAGACAAAGTGAGTATGTGTATGTGAGTACAGGCTTCAACACTATGAACTATTACAGGCCTCTCTAGGCCAAATCCTATTTTAAGACCTGCGCTCACAACTTGGGCTTTCGTGCAAATCATACATCAATGTTAATGGGAGATTTATGTCATTTTCTCTCAAAAGAGGATTATTATTTCTTAAAACTAAATTCTCCCTCCATTTCTCTCTCCCTCTTTCTCTCCCTCTCTCTCCCTCTACAGTGAAGCTGGCAGAGCTGTTGGCCATAAAGAGTGAGTTGACTCTGATCAAGGTGCAAATTGATGGACTGCTGGACAGTGTGGAAAAGATGGACAGACGGAGAAAAGATCACTCAGGTAGAAGGGTTGGAGTTTGGATTGGAGAGTTTATTTCATATTATAAACTTGATGTTTTGAGCCCTGAATAATGATTGGCTGACAGCCGTGGTTTATCAGACTGTATACCATGGTATGACAAAACATTTATTTTTACTGCTCTAATTACATTGGTAACCCGTTTATAATAGCAATAAGGCACATCAGGGGTTTGTGATATATGGCCAATATAGCACGGCTAAGGGCTGTATCCAGGCACTCCTGGTTGCGTCGTGAATAAGAACAGCCCTATTGGCCATATACCACACCCCATCGTTCCTTATTGCTTAACTATCTTGTCATTCGGAGCTTAACTTACAGAATTTCCCCTGCTAACATTACATTGTTTTGTAATCCTCTTCAGAGTCTATGATAATGAGAGATAACACGTGGAGGAGAAAATGACTATTCATTGATTAAAGTAAAGAACTACTTAACATGGCCAAAATTATGAAACATCTCATTCCAAAATCATGGGCATTATTATGGAGTTGGTC